>NC_091218.1:28405568-28548068 GCF_040958095.1 Procambarus clarkii | reverse complement strand
ATGTATAGGTTGTGTGGGGTCTATGTTCTCCTATTCCACATTCCACAACATGGCATTTATTAACATTAAATTCCATTTGCCAAGTGGTGCTCCATATACTTATTTTGTCCAGGTCATCTTGAAGGGCATGACAATCATCTAAGTTTCTTATCCTTCCTATTATCTTAGCATCATCAGCAAATATGTTCATATAATTCTGTATACCAACTGGTAGATCATTTATGTAGACAATAAACATCACTGGTGCAAGAACTGAACCCTGTGGTACTCCACTTGTGACATTTTTCAAATCCGATACATTGCCTCTGATCACAGCCCTCATTTTTTTATCAGTCAGAAAATTTTTCAGCCATGTTAGAAGCTTACCTGTCACCCCTCCAATATTTTCCAGTTTCCAGAACAACCTCTTATATGGAACTCTGTCGAAAGCCTTTTTTAGGTCCAGATAGATGCAGTCAACCCAACCATCTCTTTCCTGTAATATCTCTGTGGCTCGATCATAGAAACTGAGTAAATTCGATACACAGGATCTTCCAGATCGAAAACCATACTGTCTGTCTGATATTATATCATTTCTCTCCAGGTGTTTATCATTTCTCTCCACCCATTTAGTTTTAATTATTTTTTCCAATATTTTGACTATTACACTTGTCAATGATACAGGTCTATAATTAAGTGGGCCTTCCCTGCTTCCACTTTTGTAGATTGGAACTATGTTAGTCTTTTTCCACACATCAGCTACAACTCTTGTAAACAGGGATGCCTGAAAAATCAGTTGAAGTGGAATGCTGAGCTCAGGTGCACATTCTCTCAGAACCCATTGTGAAACTCCATCTGGACCAACTGCTTTGTTCTTACTTAGCTCCTTGAGCATTTTTTCCACTTCTTCTCTAGACACCTCAATGTGCTCTATGTTGTTCTCTGGAATTCTTATTGTGTCTGGTTCCCTGAAGATTTCCTTTTGTACAAACACACTTTGGAACTTTTCGTTTAATGTTTCACACATTTCCTTTTCATTTTCCGTGAATTTATTTCCCATTTTCAACCTCTGAATATTATCCTTTACCTGCAATTTGTTGTTTATGAATTTATAGAACAGACCTGGTTCTGTTTTACATTTGTCTGCAATCCCTTTCTCAAAATTTTTTTCTGCCTCTCTCCCGTGTAGTTGTTTCTCGCATCTTTGTATCGCTGGTATGTTTGGGGGTTCGGCCTCTTCCTGTATTGATTCCATTTTTGTGTCTTTTGGTCTCTGGCCCTCTCGCAATTTCTGTTGAACCAATCCTGTTTCCTAGTTCTGCATCCCTGTTTTGGTATAAATTTTTTTGTGCCTTTATCATATATTTCACAAAACTTGACATACATCTCATTCACTTCCTTGCCTAGCAACAAGTCTGTCCAATTATACTCACTAAAATTTTTTCTAAGGTTCCCATAATGTCCTCTCCTAAAGTCAGGTTTTTCAATTGCATCAACCATCTTTTTTTCTTTCAGATTATAACGCATTGCATACTTTATTCCCAAAAAGACATGGTCACTTTTACCCAAGGGAGGAAGGTACTGAATGTCAAATATCTCTTCCTCCTTCCTGGTAAATATCAAATCTAGCATGGAGGGGACGTCCCCTTCCCTCATCCTCGTAGCTTGTTTAACATGTTGATACAAGAATGTTTCCAGGATGAGGTCTACAAATTTACAGGTCCAAAAATCTTCTGTTATAGCTTCATATGCTTCCCAGTCTATGGATTTCAAGTTGAAGTCGCCGACTATCAACAGTTGTGATCTCTCGTTATCCGCTCTCGCTATGATCTCTCATTATTATTATAAGACCTTCTCTTTTACTATCTAGCTCCTCTTTTGACCATGTGCTGCTTGGCGGTAGACTATATGCATTTATGATCATTAGTTTATCATCCTCATCTTGAGGTTATCTTGAGATGATTTCGGGGCTTATAGTGTCCCCGCGACCCGGTCCTCGACCAGGCCTCCACCCCCAGGAAGCAGCCCGTGACAGCTGACTAACACCCGGGTACCTAATTTACTGCTAGGTAACAGGGGCATAGGGCGAAAGAAACTCTGCCCATTGTTTCTCGCCGGCGCCTGGGATCGAACCCAGGACCACAGGATCACAAATCCCGCGTGCTGTCCGCTCGGCCGACCGGCTCCCCTGAGATCTCTAGTGCTATTATTTCAACTTTTTGTGGATTGGCAGTCATTATTTCCTTCACCTTTAGGTGTTCTTTCACCAGCACAGCAACGCCACCGCCTTTCCTGATTTTTCTGTCCCGTCTCCAAATTGAGTAGCCCCTTGGGAATATGACCTCATTTAAAATAACATCTTCAAGTTTTGTCTCCGTGAGTGCAACAATGTCTGGTGTCTGCAGCTGTATTACATCACTTAATTCCAGTACCTTCGATCTCACTACATCTATGTTGGTGTATGGAATCTTCAGGAACTTGTTCCCCCTCTTCTTATTTTTCACTCCCCCTTTTTCTAATGATTTTGTTGGTTTGCCTTTATGTACCACTTTACTGGCCTGCCTACCCCTATCACTTTGTAGAAAAAATAATTGATTTCTTCTTCATTCCTGCTCTCATTTAAATGTTTTGCCTCGGCGAGGTTCAGTTTCAGCTTCTCTCTATCTTCTTTTGAAAGATCTCGTCTTAACGACCACACTTTCCCATCCTCATCACTTTGTAATTTTCTAGCATTCCTTAGTACTTTTTCCATCTGTTTGGCACCATTTAGGGTGATCCTCAAAGGTCGATCTTTCCCTTTTACATATCTGCCTATTCTCCTGTAGTCGCACACATTCTCTATGGTCGTAAGACCTTCCACGATGACCAACAATTTTATCTACTACTTTTGCTTCTTCTACAGCTCTTTCTGACCTAGATGTTATCTTATTTTCTTTGCAGCCAAAAATGATCAGGGACTTACTCCAATCAACTGTGTTTTGCACCAACTTAGGGTTAGATGCCAATTCTTTTCTCACTTCCAGCCTAATGTTTGTTTTATCTTGGTTGCTGCAGTGTTTGACTTCCTTTACTGTTTCTTCAATTTTTTCCTTCTCCTTGGCCACTTGTGCATAGGTGATTTGCATATCTTTCTTGCACTGTTCTATTCCCTGTGTAACTTCCTCCATCTGTGCTGACAAAAGCTGTTTCTCCTGTTTAATTTAATTACCTAACCTATTGTAGTCATTTATGTTTAAATTTACTTTAACTTCTTCCAAAGCTATTTTTAAGAGTTTATTTTCTTCTTCCATGGCTTTGCAATTTGTTTCCAATTGATTCTTATCCTTGCACAAGTCTTTGCACAAGTGTGTGTGTGTGGGGGGGGGGGAGGGAAATTGATTGATTGACAGTTTAGAGGCGGGCCGAAAGAACCAGAGCTCAACCCCTACAAGCGGAAAATCTAGGAGTTGATATCACACCAAACTTACCTCGTGAAGTCCCCATAGAAAAGAATAACATCGGCGGCGTATACGAGGCTGGCTAACATTCAGAACTGCCTTTAGTAACCTGTGTAAGGAATCATTCAGAACCTTGTATACCACATGCTCAGTGTTGGATTAAGTAACATTGCACTGTGAGCTAACAAACTCTTTCTCTCTATTAACAACTCTACTCCAGATCCCCCCACCCCACCCACTTCCCCTCGCCAAACTCTCACAAGTCAAGCCTGGCCTCGGGCTGGGCTTGGAGCAGTAGAAGAACTCCCAGAATCCCATCATGCTGATATCAAGCAAGCCTATTGAGTAAACTTCTCTTCACATTCCAATATAACTATCATTCATCAGTTGACTGTCTTGTACTCTCTCTATACGCTCCTTCCTCATGCCTCACGCCCACGCAAATCCCACGCACCCTCCTCGGGCGTGTTTGTGCTTCCAGCTGTCGAATGTTCCCTTCCACCGGCGTGCCCCGCCCGGCCCCGCCCGGCCCCGCCCGGCCCCGCCCCGCCTCGCCCTGCCCCGCCCCCGCCTTGCCCCGCCCCGCCCCGCCCCGCCCCACCTGATGTCACTCGCCCTCTAACTCTTCTCTAATCACTGGCAGATTGCATAAAATTTGCCAGTCTTGGGCGTGTAAAATATTTCATACACCTTAGTGGTTTTGCTTTCTTTTAATCCATAAAGCAAGCAAAACATAAACCACAGACAAACACACAGAGGCAAGCAAAACACACACACACACACACACACACACACACACACACACACACACACACACACACACACACACACACACACACACACACACACACACACACACACACACACACACACACACCTGGAAATCACAGCCCCCAACACAACAGTCCCAGAAACAAGAGGGGGAACCCACAACCAGCATCCCAGCAACACTAGAGGGGAGGGCAACACCGCCACCCTCGGAAATGGATAAATGGAAACCCTCCCTTCCCCCTCACCCTACCTGCCCCCACTAAATTGCTAACTCAACCCCCCCCCTGACCCCATTCCTACCCAATCACCCCTCCCCCATTCCCACCATGTCCCCCTCTCCCCTTTCCCCCCAGTGTCCCCCTTAATCCTTCATCCCATACCCTCCACATCCCTCCTCACCCCGTATACTACATGTCCCCCTACCTCCTTACCCCATGCCCTACCTGTCCCCCCTTCCCTTGAACACCCCCTCCCGCACCCCAGAATCCTCTGAGACCCTGTTAACCACCTCACAGATCTTCACACCTATTGAACAGCTTCCTCCAACAGCAGAACGCTCACTAAGAAGGGGACACGGGACTAAACAGAAGATAGTGAGCTTCAAGACAAAGTACACTAACATAGATGGGATTACGAATAAGACAAGTGAACTTGGAGAATGGGTACTAGAAGAAAACCCAGACATAAAAGCACTTTTTTTGTTTTAATTATTATTTTCTACCACAGACGTGGCCACACATTTACAATGCTAATCAGCATATATACATTTTCTTCTGTCCGCCATGGACATGGTTAGAGATGTGTTGAACATATAGTTCAAGGGTTTATTGAACAATCAACCACAGAAGGTGATTTGGTGCCATCACACCATTTGCTTTTGCAAATTTGCAAAACACCATGGTGCTTTTAAAATGCTAAGCTAACCTACATACTTAAATACATAGATACACCGATTTACGTATGCCCTACATAAAGTGTTAGATGTGTCTTTTACATTGTGTCATTAATGTGCATTTACAAAAGGTGAAATGTAATTCTGATCAGCTTCCATATATACTTTATACACATACATATACATTCACACACACACATATACGTACATATACATATATACATACATATATACACACACACATGCATTCACATATATTTGTTTCTTTTACTCTGACAGTGTGAGATAGCTGATAGAGAAACTAGTGTTTAATTAAGCACTTAATCACTGAAGGTGATTAAGGTGCTTTTACAAGCTCAGGTTATATAGTTACATCACATACATACATTGTATAATTGATACATTACATGGTTAATCTTGGGTATAAGTCCAATACTATATGAGCACTGGAACACTTGATAAAAGCACTAACAGCAACAAAGCTAACGAAAACCGTAACATATACAATGTTTCCACAGGACTACTATGTAGTAAGGAAAGAGAGAGAAGGAAGAGGAGGAGGTGGTCTAGTTTTGCTGATAAGAAAAAGCTGGAGTTATGAAGAGATGGTTGTTCAGGGCTGTGAAGATTTCAGTGACTACATATAACAGCTACCATAGCAATTGGAAGACAAAAAATTATAGTAGTAGTCATATAGAACCCCCCCACCACCAAACGATAGAAGACCCAGACAGGAATATGATAGAAACAACATGGCCACCATCAATATAATAGAGAGAGCTTCTTCTGTAGATAGCAGGAACGGATGTATAATACTATTCTTGAGAGACTTCAACCACGGAAAGATAGGTTGGGAGAACAGAGACCCACATGGAGGCCCAGACACATGGAGAGCTAAGCTGCTGGAAGTGGCAACAAGAAACTTTCTAAGTCAACACATCAAGGGACCGACAAGAATGAGAGGAGAGGATGAACCAGCTTTGCTTGATCTGATATTTACCCTAAATGAGTCGGATATAAGGGAAGTTAAGTTGGAAGCCCCCTTGCGAATGAGTGATCATAGTGTATTGAGCTTTGAGTATCTGGTTGAGCTAGGAATTGTCTCCCCCGAAAAAGAACTGGGAAACAAAGGGCTGGCGTACCGAAAGGGAAACTATGAGGAGATGAATTAATTTCTAAGGGATATACCATGAGACACAGAGCTGAGAACAAAGTCCATACGAGATTTGATGGAATATGTCACCCAATAATATGGAATGTAAGAAAGCAAAAGAACTGAACAAAAGGGAGTGGAGGAACTTCCGAAATAACAGAACACCAGACAGTAGAGAAAGATACCAGAGAACCAGGAACGAGTATGTTAGTGTGAGAAGAGGAGAAAAAGTATTAAAATGTTATAGATAATAAAACCAAGACGGAACCAAAGCCACTCCACAGTCACATCAGGAGGCAAACAACAGTGACGGAACCGGTGGTGAAACTTAGAACGGGTGAGGACAGGTACACAGAGAACGACAAAGAGGTGTGTTAGAAACTCAACAAGAATACACAGCACTGGTTTGGAATCCGCACCTTGTGAGGCATTAAACCAAAATTTAAAAAGTGCAACGTTTGTAACTCAGTTGGTGCAAGAGCTAAGAGGTATAAGCTAGGAAGATAGGCTGATGGAACTAAATCTCACAGCCATAGAGGATAGAAGAACAGAGAGGGATATGATCACAGCTTACAAAATCCTGAGGGAAATTGAAAAGGTGTCAAGGACTGACCGACTGACTTGTCTCTTCAGACTGAGACAAAGCAGGACAAGTAGACACAGGAGGAAGCTGGAGGCGCAAATGAGCCGAAGGGACATAAGAAAGTACTCCTACCCTCTACAGGTAGTTAACAAGTGAATGTTCTAAAAGAGGAGGTTGAGGAAGCCACCTCCATCCACAACTTTAGGGCCCGATTCGACAAAGAATTTGAAATTCAGAGTAGACAGGTTGAAACACAACATGTAGAAGGCTAGTAGGCGGGGCATAAAGAGCTAGACCTCACTTCTCCGTAGACATTGATAGGTAAGTGCTAATTGGTAAGTACATGTTGGGGGTCCTCCCACATGTTGGGGGTCCTCCCACATGTTGGGGCTCCCTCCCACATGTTGGGGCTCCCTCCCACATGTTGGGGCTTCCTCCCACATGTTGGGGCCTCCTCCCACATACTGGGGCTTCCTCCCACATACTGGGGCTTCCTCCCACATACTGGGGCTTCCTCCCACATACTGGGTCTTCCTCCCACATACTGGGGCTTCCTCCCACATACTGGGGCTTCCTCCCACATACTGGGGCTTCCTCCCACATACTGGGGGTGACATCACATTCAGAATGAAAATAAATAATGCAAACACAAAACACCTTTCGATACAACGACTGTTTTATGAAGAAATATATGTTTACAACGAAGCAAGTTGATCATTTTCGGGAAGAAGAAGTTACACAGCTTTCCTGTCGGGATTGACGGTGGCAGCTTTCTCAGGAGAATGTTAAGCAAGAGCTGCGGTCGGTGGGGGCCGCGTGCGGACTTGCGTCAGATAAAGCCGCACTGCGGTGTCTTTTTTACCTGCTGACACAATCTTGATATTATTACACTCATCCTCATCCTCATCCGTCTTACAGAAGTGAATGTCCGTAGCGTCCCAGGGGAAGGTGGACAATGATGTACTCAGCGAGGCGGCCTCCTGCGTCTCAGTGGGGGGATGATGTACTCAGCGAGGCGTCCCCTGCGTCTCAGCGGGGAGATGATGTACTCAGCGAGGCGTCCTCCTGCGTCTCAGCGGGGAGATGATGTACTCAGCGAGGCGGCCTCCTGCGTCTCAGCGGGGAGATGATGTACTCAGCGAGGCGGCCTCCTGCGTTTCAGCGGGGAGATGATGTACTCGGCGAGGCGACCTCCTGCGTCTCAGCGGGGAGATGATGTACTCAGCGAGGCGGCCTCCTGCGTCTCAGCTGGGAGATGATGTACTCAGCGAGGCGGCCTCCTGCGTCTCAGCAGGGAGATGATGTACTCAGCGAGGCGGCCTCCTGCGTCTCAGCTGGGAGATGATGTACTCAGCGAGGCGCCCTCCTGCGTCTCACAGCGGGGAGATGTACTCAGCGAGGCGGCCTCCTGCGTCTCAGCGGGGAGCTGCTCCCCGGCCGGGGACTGCACTTTCCCTTCCCGTCTGTCTCAATACGACACACCTTAATTACCGCTGACAATATTGAGGTGAGACGTCGGCCCAGGAGATGACTTTATTTGTAGATGACGTCTCGCTCTGAGGACAGCTTTCTCTAGACCCGAGAAAGCTCTCATTCAAACGTTACATTACCTAAAAATATATATTTTTTTGTTCTCTCGATTTTGTGCACCAGTCCGTTGCCATAGCTTGGAGCACTCAATATACCCTTCACAGTGGCCGGGGAAAGAAAAACAATGTATAACACACACAGTGTTTATCCTGGGGCCTGACGCAGGAATGTACTGTTGGAAGACAACAGCAGTGAGGGTAAAGTCTTCAGTGATGATCAGTGAAGTGAGTACGTGATGCTTCACCCTCGCTCTGGAGAGTGCTTCTGGAGCCTATGGTCCAGGAAGCCTATGGTCCAGGGAGCCTATGGTCCAGGGAGCCTATGGTCCAGGGAGCCTATGGTCCAGGGAGCCTATGGTCCAGCGAGCCTATGGTCCAGGGAGCCTATGGTCCAGGGAGCCTATGGTCCAGGGAGCCTATGGTCCAGGGAGCCTATGGTCCAGGGAGCCTATGGTCCAGGGAGCCTGGACCATAGGACCAAAATCGAACGGCAAAAATAGCGCGATTTTCGCCGCTAGCGGCCAAAAACCATGCGATTTTCGCAGCTGGCGGGCAAAAATCGCCATTTTCGCCGCTACCGGCCAAAAACCGCGCGATTTTCGCCGCTAGCGGCCAAAAACCATGCGATTTTCGCAGCTGGCGGGCAAAAACCGTGCGATTTTCGCAGCTTGCGGCCAAAAATCTGGCGATTTTTGCGGCTGACGAGCAAAAATCGCGATTTTCGCTGCTACCGGCCAAAAATAGCGCGATTTTTGCATCTAGCGGCCAAAAACCGTGCGATTTTCGCCGCTTGCGGCCAAAAATCGGGCGATTTTTGCGGCTGGCGGGCAAAAATCGCGATTTTCGCTGCTACCGGCCAAAAATATCGCGATTTTCGCCGCTAGCGGCCAAAAACCATGCGATTTTCGCAGCTGGCGGGCAAAAATCGCAGATTTTCGTCGCTTGCGGCCAAAAATCTGGCGATTTTCGCAGCTGGCGGGCAAAAATCGCGATTTTTTCGCCGCTACCGGCCAAAAATCGCGCGAATTTCGCCGCTACCGGCCAAAAACCGCGCGATTTTCGCCGCTAGCGGCCAAAAACCATGCGATTTTCGCAGGTGGCGGCCAAAAATCGCAATTTTTTCGTCGCTACTGGCCAAAAATAGCGCGATTTTCGCCGCTAGCGGCCAAAAACCGTGCGATTTTCGCGCTTGCGGCCAAAAATCTGGCGATTTTTGCGGCTGGCGGGCAAAAATCGCGATTTTCGCCGCTAGCGGCCAAAAAACGTGCGATTTTCGCCGCTTGCGGCCAAAAATCTGGCGATTTTTGCGGCTGGCGGGCAAAAATCTCGATTTTCACTGCTACCGGCCAAAAATAGCGCGACTTTCGCCGCTAGCGGCCGAAAACCGCGCTATTTTCGACGCTAGCGGCCAGAAACCATGCAATTTTTGCAGCTGGCGGGTAAAAATCGCGCGAATTTCTCCGCTACATGCCAAAAATCGACCGATTTTCGCCGCTAGCGGCCAAAAAAGGGGCTATTTTCGCCGCTAGCGGCCAAAACTGAGGCGATTTTCGGCGCTAGCGGCCAAAAATCGTGCAAATTTCGCCGCTAGCGGCCAAAAATCGTGCGAATTTCGCCGCTAGCGGCCAAAAATCGCGCGATTTTCGCCGCTAGCGGCCAGAAACTATGCGACTTTTGCAGCTGGCGGGAAAAAATAGCGCGATTTTCGCCGCAACCGGCCAAAAACAGCGCGATTTTTGCCGCTAGCGGCCAAAAACCATGCGATTTTAGCAGCTGGCGAGCAAAAATCGCAATTTTCGCCGCTACCGGCCAAAAATAGGGCGATTTTCGCCGCTAGCGGCCAAAAACAGTGCGATTCTCGCCGTTAGCGGCCAAAAATCGGGCGATTTTCGCGGCTGGCGGGCAAAAATCGCGATTTTCGCTGCTACCGGCCAAAAATAGCGCGATTTTCGCCGCTAGCGGCCAAAAACCAATCGATTTTCGCAGCTGGCGGGCAAAAATAGCGCGATTTTCGCCGCTAGCGGCCAAAAACCATGCGATTTTTGCAGCTGGCGGGCAAAAATCGCCATTTTCGCCGCTACCGGCCAAAAACCGCGCGATTTTCGCCGCTAGCGGCCAAAAACCATGCGATTTTCGCAACTGGCGGGCAAAAAGCGTGTGATTTTCGCCGCTTGCGGCCAAAAATCTGGCGATTTTTGCGGCTGGCGAGCAAAAATCGCGATTTTCGCTGCTACCGGCCAAAAATAGCGCGATTTTCGCATCTAGCGGCCAAAAACCGTGCGATTTTCGCCGCTTGCGGCCAAAAATCGGGCGATTTTTGCGGCTGGCGGGCAAAAATCGCAATTTTCGCTGCTACCGGCCAAGAATAGCGCGATTTTCGCATCTAGCAGCCAAAAACCAATCGATTTTCGCCGCTAGCGGCCAAAAACCATGCGATTTTTGCAGCTGGCGGGGAAAAATCGCGATTTTCGCTGCTACCGGCCAAAAATAGCGCGATTTTCGCCGCTAGCGGCCAAAAACCGTGCGATTTTCGCCGCTTGCTGCCAAAAATCTGGCGATTTTTGCGGCTGGCGGGCAAAAATCGCGATTTTCGCCGCTAGCGGCCAAAAACCGTGCGATTTTCGCCGCTTGCGGCCAAAAATCTGGCGATTTTTGCGGCTGGCGGGCAAAAATCGCGATTTTCGCTGCTACCGGCCAAAAATAGCGCGATTTTCGCCGTTAGAGACCAAAAACCATGCGATTTTAGCAGCTGGCGAGCAAAAATCGCGATTTTCGCCGCTACCGGCCGAAAACCGCGCTATTTTCGACGCTACCGGCCAGAAACCATGCGATTTTTGCAGCTGGCGGGCAAAAACCGCGCGAACTTCGCCGCTACCTGCCAAAAATCGACCGATTTTCGCCGCTAACGGCCAAAAAAGGGGCTATTTTCGCCGCTAGCGGCCAAAAATGGGGCGATTTTCGCCGCTAGCGGCCAAAAATCGTGCAAATTTCGCCGCTAGCGGCCAAAAATCGTGCGAATTTCGCCGCTAGCGGCCAAAAATCGCGCGATTTTCGCCGCAAGCGGCCAAAAACTATGCGATTTTTGCAGCTGGCGGGCAAAAATAGCGCGATTTTCGCCGCTACCGGCCAAAAACCGCGCGATTTTTGCCGCTAGCGGCCAAAAACCATGCGATTTTTGCGGCTGGCGGGAAAAATCGCGATTTTCGATGCTACTGGCCAAAAATAGCGCGATTTTCGCATCTAGCGGCCAAAAACCGTGCGATTTTCGCCGCTTGCGGCCAGAAACCATGCAATTTTTGCAGCTGGCGGGTAAAAATCGCGCGAATTTCGCCGCTACATGCCAAAAATCGACCGATTTTCGCCGCTAGCGGCGAAAAAAGGGGCAATTTTCGCCGCTATCGGCCAAAAATGAGGCGATTTTCTTCGCTAGCGGGTAAAAATCGTGCAACTTTCGCCGCTAGCGGCCAAAAATCGTGCGAATTGCTGCTAGCGGCCAAAAATCGCGCGATTTTCGCCGCTACCGGCCAAAAATAGCGCGATTTTCGCCGCTAGCGGCCAAAAACAGTGCGATTTTCGCCGCTTGCGGCCAAAAATCGGGCGATTTTCGCGACTGGCGGGCAAAAATCGGGATTTTCGCTGCTACCAGCCAAAAATAGCGCGATTTTCGCATCTAGCGGCCAAAAACCAATCGATTTTCGCCGCTAGCGGCCAAAAACCATGCGATTTTTGCAGTTGGCGGGCAAAAATCGCGATTTTCTCGCTGCTACCGGCCAAAAATAGCGCGATTTTCGCCGCTAGCGGCCAAAAACCGTGCGATTTTCGCCGCTTGCTGCCAAAAATCTGGCGATTTTTGCGGCTGGCGGGCAAAAATCGCGATTTTCGCCGCTAGCGGCCAAAAACCGTGCGATTTTCGCCGCTTGCGGCCAAAAATCGGGCGATTTTTGCGGCTGGCGGGCAAAAATCGCGATTTTCGCTGCTACCGGCCAAAAATAGCGCGATTTTCGCCGATAGCGGCCAAAAACCATGCCATTTTAGCAGCTGGCGAGCAAAAATCGCGATTTTCGCCGCTACCGGCCAAAAATAGCGCGATTTTCGCCGCTAGCGGCCAAAAAACAATCGATTTTCGCAGCTGGCGGGCAAAAATAGCTCGATTTTCGCCGCTAGCGGCCAAAAACCATGCGATTTTCGCAGCTGGAGGGCAAAAATCGCCATTTTCGCCGCTACCGGCCAAAAACCGCGCGATTTTCGCCGCTAGCAGCAAAAAACTATGCGATTTTCGCAGCTGGCGGGCAAAAATCGCAGATTTTCGTCGCTTGCGGCCAAAAATCTAGCGATTTTCGCAGCTGGCGGGCAAAAATCGCGATTTTTTCGCCGCTACCGGCCAAAAATCGCGCGAATTTCGCCGCTCCCGGCCAAAAACCAGGCGATTTTCGCCGCTAGCGGCCCAAAACCATGCGATTTTCGCAGGTGGCGGCCAAAAATCGCGATTTTTTCGTCGCTACCGGCCAAAAATAGCGCGATTTTCGCCGCTAGCGGCCAAAAACCGTGCGATTTTCGCGCTTGCGGCCAAAAATCTGGCGATTTTTGCGGCTGGCGGGCAAAAATCGCGATTTTCGCCGCTAGCGGCCAAAAAACGTGCGATTTTCGCCGCTTGCGGCCAAAAATCTGGCGATCTTTGCGGCTGGCGGGCAAAAATCTCGATTTTCACTGCTACCGGCCAAAAATAGCGCGACTTTCCCCGCTAGCGGCCGAAAACCGCGCTATTTTCGACGCTAGCGGCCAGAAACCATGCAATTTTTGCAGCTGGCGGGTAAAAATCGCGCGATTTTCGCCGCTAGCGGCCAAAAACCGTGCGATTTTCGCCGCTTGCTGCCAAAAATCTGGCGATTTTTGCGGCTGGCGGGCATAAATCGCGATTTTCGCCGCTAGCGGCCAAAAACCGTGCGATTTTCGCCGCTTGCGGCCAAAAATCTGGCGATTTTTGCGGCTGGCGAGCAAAAATCGCGATTTTCGCTGCTACCGGCCAAAAATAGCGCGATTTTCGCATCTAGCGGCCAAAAACCGTGCGATTTTCGCCGCTTGCGGCCAAAAATCGGGCGATTTTTGCGGCTGGCGGGCAAAAATCGCGATTTTCGCTGCTACCGGCCAAAAATATCGCGATTTTCGCCGCTAGCGGCCAAAAACCATGCGATTTTCGCAGCTGGCGGGCAAAAATCGCAGATTTTCGTCGCTTGCGGCCAAAAATCTGGCGATTTTCGGAGCTGGCGGGCAAAAATCGCGATTTTTTCGCCGCTACTGGCCAAAAATCGCGCGAATTTCGCCACTACCGGCCAAAACCCGGGCGATTTTCGCCGCTAGCGGCCCAAAACCATGCGATTTTCGCAGGTGGCGGCCAAAAATCGCGATTTTTTCGTCGCTACCGGCCAAAAATAGCGCGATTTTCGCCGCTAGCGGCCAAAAACCGTGCGATTTTCGCGCTTGCGGCCAAAAATCTGGCGATTTTTGCGGCTGGCGGGCAAAAATCGCGATTTTCGCCGCTAGCGGCCAAAAAACGTGCGATTTTCGCCGCTTGCGGCCAAAAATCTGGCGATCTTTGCGGCTGGCGGGCAAAAATCTCGATTTTCACTGCTACCGGCCAAAAATAGCGCGACTTTCGCCGCTAGCGGCCGAAAACCGCGCTATTTTCGACGCTAGCGGCCAGAAACCATGCAATTTTTGCAGCTGGCGGGTAAAAATCGCGCGATTTTCGCCGCTAGCGGCCAAAAACCGTGCGATTTTCGCCGCTTGCTGCCAAAAATCTGGCGATTTTTGCGGCTGGCGGGCATAAATCGCGATTTTCGCCGCTAGCGGCCAAAAACCGTGCGATTTTCGCCGCTTGCGGCCAAAAATCTGGCGATTTTTGCGGCTGGCGAGCAAAAATCGCGATTTTCGCTGCTACCGGCCAAAAATAGCGCGATTTTCGCATCTAGAGGCCAAAAACCGTGCGATTTTCGCTGCTTGCGGCCAAAAATCGGGCGATTTTTGCGGCTGGCGGGCAAAAATCGCGATTTTCGCTGCTACCGGCCAAAAATATCGCGATTTTCGCCGCTAGCGGCCAAAAACCATGCGATTTTCGCAGCTGGCGGGCAAAAATCGCAGATTTTCGTCGCTTGCGGCCAAAAATCTGGCGATTTTCGGAGCTGGCGGGCAAAAATCGCGATTTTTTCGCCGCTACTGGCCAAAAATCGCGCGAATTTCGCCACTACCGGCCAAAAACCGGGCGATTTTCGCCGCTAGCGGCCAAAAACCATGCGATTTTCGCAGGTGGCGGCTAAAAATCGCGATTTTTTCGTCGCAACCGGCCAAAAATATAGCGATTTTCGCCGCTAGCGGCCAAAAACCATGCGATTTTCGTAGCTGGCGGGCAAAAATCGCAGATTTTTGTCGCTTGCGGCCAAAAATCTGGCGATTTTCGCAGCTGGCGGGCAAAAATCGCGATTTTTTCGCCGCTACCGGCCAAAAATCGCGCGAATTTCGCCGCTACCGGCCAAAAACCGCGCGATTTTCGCCGCTAGCGGCCAAAAACCATGCGATTTTCGCAGGTGGCGGCCAAAAATCGCGATTTTTTCGTCGCTACCGGCCAAAAATAGCGCGATTTTCGCCGCTTGCGGCCAAAAACCGTGCGATTTTCGCGCTTGCGCCCAAAAATCTGGCGATTTTTGCGGCTGGCGGGCAAAAATCGCGATTTTCGCCGCTAGCGGCCAAAAAACGTGCGATTTTCGCCGCTTGCGGCCAAAAATCTGGCGATTTTTGCGGCTGGCGGGCAAAAATCTCGATTTTCACTGCTACCGGCCAAAAATAGCGCGACTTTCGCCGCTAGCGGCCGAAAACCGCGCTATTTTCGACGCTAGCGGCCAGAAACTATGCAATTTTTGCAGCTGGCGGGTAAAAATCGCGCGAATTTCGCCGCTACATGCCAAAAATCGACCGATTTTCGCCGCTAGCGGCCAAAAACCGTGCGATTTTCGCCGCTTGCTGCCAAAAATCTGGCGATTTTTGCGGCTGGCGGGCATAAATCGCGATTTTCGCCGCTAGCGGCCAAAAACCGTGCGATTTTCGCCGCTTGCGGCCAAAAATCTGGCGATTTTTGCGGCTGGCGAGCAAAAATCGCGATTTTCGCTGCTACCGGCCAAAAATAGCGCGATTTTCGCATCTAGCGGCCAAAAACCGTGCGATTTTCGCCGCTTGCGGCCAAAAATCGGGCGATTTTTGCGGCTGGCGGGCAAAAATCGCGATTTTCGCTGCTACCGGCCAAAAATATCGCGATTTTCGCCGCTAGCGGCCAAAAACCATGCGATTTTCGCAGCTGGCGGGCAAAAATCGCAGATTTTCGTCGCTTGCGGCCAAAAATCTGGCGATTTTCGCAGCTGGCGGGCAAAAATCGCGATTTTTTCGCCGCTACCGGCCAAAAATCGCGCGAATTTCGCCACTACCGGCCAAAAACCGGGCGATTTTCGCCGCTAGCGGCCAAAAACCATGCGATTTTCGCAGGTGGCGGCCAAAAATCGCGATTTTTTCGTCGCTACCGGCCAAAAATATCGCGATTTTCGCCGCTAGCGGCCAAAAACCATGCGATTTTCGTAGCTGGCGGGCAAAAATCGCAGATTTTTGTCGCTTGCGGCCAAAAATCTGGCGATTTTCGCAGCTGGCGGGCAAAAATCGCGATTTTTTCGCCGCTACCGGCCAAAAATCGCGCGAATTTCGCCGCTACCGGCCAAAAACCGCGCGATTTTCGCCGCTAGCGGCCAAAAACCATGCGATTTTCGCAGGTGGCGGCCAAAGATCGCGATTTTTTCGTCGCTACCGGCCAAAAATAGCGCGATTTTCGCCGCTTGCGGCCAAAAACCGTGCGATTTTCGCGCTTGCGCCCAAAAATCTGGCGATTTTTGCGGCTGGCGGGCAAAAATCGCGATTTTCGCCGCTAGCGGCCAAAAAACGTGCGATTTTCGCCGCTTGCGGCCAAAAATCTGGCGATTTTTGCGGCTGGCGGGCAAAAATCTCGATTTTCACTGCTACCGGCCAAAAATAGCGCGACTTTCGCCGCTAGCGGCCGAAAACCGCGCTATTTTCGACGCTAGCGGCCAGAAACTATGCAATTTTTGCAGCTGGCGGGTAAAAATCGCGCGAATTTCGCCGCTACATGCCAAAAATCGACCGATTTTCGCCGCTAGCGGCCAAAAACCGTGCGATTTTCGCCGCTTGCTGCCAAAAATCTGGCGATTTTTGCGGCTGGCGGGCATAAATCGCGATTTTCGCCGCTAGCGGCCAAAAACCGTGCGATTTTCGCCGCTTGCGGCCAAAAATCTGGCGATTTTTGCGGCTGGCGAGCAAAAATCGCGATTTTCGCTGCTACCGGCCAAAAATAGCGCGATTTTCGCATCTAGCGGCCAAAAACCGTGCGATTTTCGCCGCTTGCGGCCAAAAATCGGGCGATTTTTGCGGCTGGCGGGCAAAAATCTCGATTTTCACTGCTACCGGCCAAAAATAGCGCGACTTTCGCCGCTAGCGGCCGAAAACCGCGCTATTTTCGACGCTAGCGGCCAGAAACTATGCAATTTTTGCAGCTGGCGGGTAAAAATCGCGCGAATTTCGCCGCTACATGCCAAAAATCGACCGATTTTCGCCGCTAGCGGCCAAAAAAGGGGCTATTTTCGCCGCTAACTGCCAAAAATGAGGCGATTTTCGGAGCTAGCGGCCAAAAATCGTGCAAATTTCGCCGCTAGCGTCCAAAAATCGTGCGAATTTCGCCGCTAGCGGCCAAAAATCGCGCGATTTTCGCCGCTAGCGGCCAGAAACTATGCGACTTTTGCAGCTGGCGGGAAAAAATAGCGCGATTTTCGCCGCAACCGGCCAAAAACCGCGCGATTTTCGCCGCTAGCGGCCAAAAACCATGAGATTTTAGCAGCTGGCGAGCAAAAATCGCGATTTTCGCCGCTACCGGCCAAAAATAGCGCGATTTTCGCCGCTAGCGGCCAAAAACAGTGCGATTCTTGCCGCTAGCGGCCAAAAATCGGGCGATTTTCGCGGCTGGCGGGCAAAAATCGCGATTTTCGCTGCTACCGGCCAAAAATAGCGCGATTTTCGCCGCTAGCGGCCAAAAACTAATCGATTTTCGCAGCTGGCGTGCAAAAATAGCGCGATTTTCGCCGCTAGCGGCCAAAAACTATGCGATTTTCGCAGCTGGCGGGCAAAAATCGCCATTTTCGCCGCTACCGGCCAAAAACAGCGCGATTTTCGCCGCTAGCGGCCAAAAACCATGCGATTTTTGCGGCTGGCGGGCAAAAATCGCGATTTTCGCTGCAACCGGCCAAAAACCGCGCGATTTTCGCCGCTAGCGGCCAAAAACCATGCAATTTTCGCCGCTAGCGGCCAAAAATCAGGCGATTTTCGAGACTGGCGGGCAAAAATCGCGATTTTCGCTGCTACCGGCCAAAAATAGCGCGATTTTCGCATCCAGCGGCCAAAAACCAATCGATTTTCGCCGCTAGCGGCCAAAAACCATGCGATTTTTGCAGCTGGCGGGCAAAAATCGCGATTTTCTCGTTGCTACCGGCCAAAAATAGCGCGATTTTCGCCGCTAGCGGCCAAAAACGGTGCGATTTTCGCCGCTTGCGGCCAAAAATCTGGCGATTTTTGCGGCTGGCGGGCAAAAATCGCGATTTTCGCTACTACCAGCCAAAAATAGCGCGATTTTCGCATCTAGGGGCCAAAAACCGCGCGATTTTCGCCGCTTGCGGCCAAAAATCTGGCGATTTTGGCGGCTGGCGGGCAAAAATCGCGATTTTCGCTGCTACCGGCCAAAAATAGCGAGATTTTCGCCGTTAGCGGCCAAAAACCATGCGATTTTAGCAGCTGGCGAGCAAAAATCGCGATTTTTGCCGCTACCGGCCAAAAATAGCGCGATTTTCCCCGCTAGCGGCCAAAAACCAATCGATTTTCGCCGCTAGCGGCCAAAAATCGGGCGATTTTCGCGACTAGCGGGCAAAAATCGCGATTTTCGCTGCTACCGGCCAAAAATAGCGCGATTTTCGCATCTAGCGGCCAAAAACCAATCGATTTTCGCCGCTAGCGGCCAAAAACCATGCGATTTTTGCAGCTGGCGGGAAAAACCGCGCGAACTTCGCCGCTACCGGCCAAAAATAGCGCGATTTTCGCCGCTAGCGGCCAAAAACCGTGCGATTTTCGCCGCTGGCGGGCAAAAATCGCGATTTTCGATGCTACTGGCCAAAAATAGCGCGATTTTCGCATCTAGCGGTCAAAAACTGTGCGATTTTCGCCGCTTGCGGCCAGAAACCATGCAATTTTTGCAGCTGGCGGGTAAAAATCGCGCGAATTTCGCCGCTACATGCCAAAAATCGACCGATTTTCGCCGCTAGCGGCCAAAAAAGGGGCAATTTTCGCCGCTATCGGCCAAAAATGAGGCGATTTTCTTCGCTAGCGGCTAAAAATCGTGCAAATTTTGCCGCTAGCGGCCAAAAATCGTGCGAATTTCGCCGCTAGCGGCCAAAAATCGCGCGATTTTCGCCGCTAGCGGCCAAAAACCATGCGATTTTAGCAGCTGGCGAGCAAAAATCGCGATTTTCGCCGCTACCGGCCAAAAATAGCGCCATTTTCGCCGCTAGCGGCCAAAAACAGTGCGATTTTCGCCGCTAGCAGCCAAAAATCGGGCGATTTTCGCGACTGGCGGGCAAAAATCGCGATTTTCGCTGCTACCGGCCAAAAATAGCGCGATTTTCGCATCTAGCGGCCAAAAACCAATCGATTTTCGCCGCTAGCGGCCAAAAACCATGCGATTTTTGCAGCTGGCGGGAAAAATCGCGATTTTCTCGCTGCTACCGGCCAAAAATAGCGCGATTTTCGCCGCTAGCGACCAAAAACCGTGCGATTTTCGCCGCTTGCGGCCAAAAATCTGGCGATTTTTGCGGCTGGTGGGCAAAAATCGCGATTTTCGCTGCTACCAGCCAAAAATAGCGCGATTTTCGCATCTAGCGGCCAAAAACCGTGCGATTTTCGCCGCTTGCGGCCAAAAATCGGGCAATTTTTGCGGCTGGCGGGCAAAAATCGCAATTTTCATTGCTACCGGCCAAAAATAGCGCGATTTTCGCCGTTTGCGGCCAAAAACCATGCGATTTTAGCAGCTGGCGAGCAAAAATCGCGATTTTCGCCGCTACCGGCCAAAAATAGCGTGATTTTCGCCGCTAGCGGCCAAAAACCAATCGATTTTCGCAGCTGGCGGGCAAAAATAGCTCGATTTTCGCCGCTAGCGGCCAAAAACCATGCGATTTTTGCAGCTGGCGGGCAAAAATCGCCATTTTCGCCGCTACCGGCCAATAACCGCGCGATTTTCGCCGCTAGCGGCCAAAAACCATGCGATTTTCGCAACTGGCGGGCAAAAAGCGTGTGATTTTCGCCGCTTGCGGCCAAAAATCTGGCGATTTTTGCGGCTGGCGAGCAAAAATCGCGATATTCGCTGCTACCGGCCAAAAATAGCGCGATTTTTGCATCTAGCGGCCAAAAATCTGGCGATTTTCGCAGCTGGCGGGCAAAAATCGCGATTTTTTCGCCGCTACTGGCCAAAAATCGCGCGAATTTCGCCACTACCGGCCAAAAACCGGGCGATTTTCGCCGCAAGCGGCCAAAAACCATGCGATTTTCGCAGGTGGCGGCCAAAAATCGCGATTTTTTCGTCGCTACTGGCCAAAAATATCGCGATTTTCGCCGCTAGCGGCCAAAAACCATGCGATTTTCGCAGCTGGCGGGCAAAAATTGCAGATTTTCGTCGCTTGCGGCCAAAAATCTGGCGATTTTCGCAGCTGGCGGGCAAAAATCGCGATTTTTTCGCCGCTACCGGCCAAAAATCGCGCGAATTTCGCCGCTACCGGCCAAAAACCGTGCGATTTTCGCCGCTAGCGGCCAAAAACCATGCGATTTTCGCAAGTGGCGGCCAAAAATCGCGATTTTTTCGTCGCTACTGGCCAAAAATAGCGCGATTTTCGCCGCTAGCGGCCAAAAACCGTGCGATTTTTGCGCTTGCGGCCAAAAATCTGGTGATTTTTGCGGCTGGCGGGAATAAATCGCGATTTTCGCCGCTAGCGGCCAAAAAACGTGCGATTTTCGCCGCTTGCGGCCAAAAATCTGGCGATTTTTGCGGCTGGCGGGCAAAAATCTCGATTTTCACTGCTACCGGCCAAAAATAGCGCGACTTTCGCCGCTAGCGGCCGAAAACCGCGCTATTTTCGACGCTAGCGGCCAGAAACTATGCAATTTTTGCAGCTGGCGGGTAAAAATCGCGCGAATTTCGCCGCTACATGCCAAAAACCGACCGATTTTCGCCGCTAGCGGCCAAAAAAGGGGCTATTTTCGCCGCTAGCGGCCAAAAATGAGGCGATTTTCGGCGCTAGCGGCCAAAAATCGTGCAAATTTCGCCGCTAGCGGCCAAAAATCGTGCGAATTTCGCCGCTAGCGGCCAAAAATCGCGCGATTTTCGCCGCTAGCGGCCAGAAACTATGCGACTTTTGCAGCTGGCGGGAAAAAATAGCGCGATTTTCGCCGCAACCGGCCTAAAACCGCGCGATTTTTGCCGCTAGCGGCCAAAAACCATGCGATTTTAGCAGCTGGCGAGCAAAAATCGCGATTTTCGCCGGTACCGGCCAAAAAAAAGCGCGATTTTCGCCGCTAGCGGCCAAAAACAGTGTGATTCTCGCCGTTAGCGGCCAAAAATCGGGCGATTTTCGCGACTGGCGGGCAAAAATCGCGATTTTCGCTGCTAACGGCCAAAAATAGCGCGATTTTCGCCGCTAGCGGCCAAAAACCAATCGATTTTCGCAGCTGGCGGGCAAAAATAGCGCGATTTTCGCCGCTAGCGGCCAAAAACCATGCGATTTTCGCAGCTGTTGGGCAAAAATCGCCATTTTCGCCGCTACCGGCCAAAAACCGCGCGATTTTCGCCGCTAGCGGCCAAAAACCATGCGATTTTCGCAGCTGGCGGGCAAAAACCGTGCGATTTTCGCCGCTTGCGGCCAAAAATCTGGCGATTTTTGCGGCTGGCGGGCAAAAATCGCGATTTTCGCTGCTACCGGTCAAAAAATAGCGCGATTTTCTCCGCTAGCGGCCAAAAACAGTGCGATTCTCGCCGCTAGCGGCCAAAAATCGGGCGATTTTCGCGGCTGGCGGGCAAAAATCGCAATTTTCGCTGCTACCGGCCAAAAATAGCGCGATTTTCGCCGCTAGCGGCCAAAAACCAATCGATTTTCGCAGCTGGCGGGCAAAAATAGCGCGATTTTCGCCGCTAGCGGCCAAAAACCATGCGATTTTCGCAGCTGGCGGGCAAAAATCGCCATTTTTGCCGCTACCGGCCAAAAACCGCGCGATTTTCGCCGCTAGCGGCCAAAAACCATGCGATTTTCGCAGCTGGCGGGCAAAAACCGTGTGATTTTCGCCGCTTGCGGCCAAAAATCCGGCGATTTTTGCGGCTGACGAGCAAAAATCGCGATTTTCGCTGCTACCGGCCAAAAATAGCGCGATTTTCGCATCTAGCGGCCAAAAACCGTGCGATTTTCGCCGCTTGCGGCCAAAAATCGGGCGATTTTTGCGGCTGGCGGGCAAAAATCGCAATTTTCGCTGCTACCGGCCAAGAATAGCGCGATTTTCGCCGCTAGCGGCCAAAAACCGTGCGATTTTCGCCGCTTGCTGCCAAAAATCTGGCGATTTTTGCGGCTGGCGGGCAAAAATCGCGATTTTCGCCGCTAGCGGCCAAAAACCGTGCGATTTTCGCCGCTTGCGGCCAAAAATCTGGCGATTTTTGCGGCTGGCGGGCAAAAATCGCGATTTTCGCTGCTACCGGCCAAAAATAGCGCGATTTTCGCCGTTAGAGGCCAAAAACCATGCGATTTTAGCAGCTGGCGAGCAAAAATCGCGATTTTCGCCGCTACCGGCCGAAAACCGCGCTATTTTCGACGCTACCGGCCAGAAACCATGCGATTTTTGCAGCTGGCGGGCAAAAACCGCGCGAACTTCGCCGCTACCTGCCAAAAATCGACCGATTTTCGCCGCTAACGGCCAAAAAAGGGGCTATTTTCGCCGCTAGCGGCCAAAAATGGGGCGATTTTCGCTGCTAGCGGCCAAAAATCGTGCAAATTTCGCCACTAGCGGCCAAAAATCGTGCGAATTTCGCCGCTAGCGGCCAAAAATCGCGCGATTTTCGCCGCAAGCGGCCAAAAACTATGCGATTTTTGCAGCTGGCGGGCAAAAATAGCGCGATTTTCGCCGCTACCAGCCAAAAACCGCGCGATTTTTGCCGCTAGCGGCCAAAAACCATGCGATTTTTGCGGCTGGCGGGAAAAATCGCGATTTTCGATGCTACTGGCCAAAAATAGCGCGATTTTCGCATCTAGCGGCCAAAAACCGTGCGATTTTCGCCGCTTGCGGCCAGAAACCATGCAATTTTTGCAGCTGGCAGGTAAAAATCGCGCGAATTTCGCCGCTACATGCCAAAAATCGACCGATTTTCGCCGCTAGCGGCGAAAAAAGGGGCAATTTTCGCCGCTATCGGCCAAAAATGAGGCGATTTTCTTCGCTAGCGGGTAAAAATCGTGCAACTTTCGCCGCTAGCGGCCAAAAATCGTGCGAATTGCTGCTAGCGGCCAAAAATCGCGCGATTTTCGCCGCTACCGGCCAAAAATAGCGCGATTTTCGCCGCTAGCGGCCAAAAACAGTGCGATTTTCGCCGCTTGCGGCCAAAAATCGGGCGATTTTCGCGACTGGCGGGCAAAAATCGGGATTTTCGCTGCTACCAGCCAAAAATAGCGCGATTTTCGCATCTAGCGGCCAAAAACCAATCGATTTTCGCCGCTAGCGGCCAAAAACCATGCGATTTTTGCAGTTGGCGGGCAAAAATCGCGATTTTCTCGCTGCTACCGGCCAAAAATAGCGCGATTTTCGCCGCTAGCGGCCAAAAACCGTGCGATTTTCGCCGCTTGCTGCCAAAAATCTGGCGATTTTTGCGGCTGGCGGGCAAAAATCGCGATTTTCGCCGCTAGCGGCCAAAAACCGTGCGATTTTCGCCGCTTGCGGCCAAAAATCGGGCGATTTTTGCGGCTGGCGGGCAAAAATCGCGATTTTCGCTGCTACCGGCCAAAAATAGCGCGATTTTCGCCGATAGCGGCCAAAAACCATGCCATTTTAGCAGCTGGCGAGCAAAAATCGCGATTTTCGCCGCTACCGGCCAAAAATAGCGCGATTTTCGCCGCTAGCGGCCAAAAAACAATCGATTTTCGCAGCTGGCGGGCAAAAATAGCTCGATTTTCGCCGCTAGCGGCCAAAAAAGAATGCGATTTTCGCAGCTGGCGGGCAAAAATCGCCATTTTCGCCGCTACCGGCCAAAAACCGCGCGATTTTCGCCGCTAGCAGCAAAAAACTATGCGATTTTCGCAGCTGGCGGGCAAAAATCGCAGATTTTCGTCGCTTGCGGCCAAAAATCTAGCGATTTTCGCAGCTGGCGGGCAAAAATCGCGATTTTTTCGCCGCTACCGGCCAAAAATCGCGCGAATTTCGCCGCTCCCGGCCAAAAACCGCGCGATTTTCGCCGCTAGCGGCCCAAAACCATGCGATTTTCGCAGGTGGCGGCCAAAAATCGGGATTTTTTCGTCGCTACCGGCCAAAAATAGCGCGATTTTCGCCGCTAGCGGCCAAAAACCGTGCGATTTTCGCGCTTGCGGCCAAAAATCTGGCGATTTTTGCGGCTGGCGGGCAAAAATCGCGATTTTCGCCGCTAGCGGCCAAAAAACGTGCGATTTTCGCCGCTTGCGGCCAAAAATCTGGCGATCTTTGCGGCTGGCGGGCAAAAATCTCGATTTTCACTGCTACCGGCCAAAAATAGCGCGACTTTCCCCGCTAGCGGCCGAAAACCGCGCTATTTTCGACGCTAGCGGCCAGAAACCATGCAATTTTTGCAGCTGGCGGGTAAAAATCGCGCGATTTTCGCCGCTAGCGGCCAAAAACCGTGCGATTTTCGCCGCTTGCTGCCAAAAATCTGGCGATTTTTGCGGCTGGCGGGCATAAATCGCGATTTTCGCCGCTAGCGGCCAAAAACCGTGCGATTTTCGCCGCTTGCGGCCAAAAATCTGGCGATTTTTGCGGCTGGCGAGCAAAAATCGCGATTTTCGCTGCTACCGGCCAAAAATAGCGCGATTTTCGCATGTAGCGGCCAAAAACCGTGCGATTTTCGCCGCTTGCGGCCAAAAATCGGGCGATTTTTGCGGCTGGCGGGCAAAAATCGCGATTTTCGCTGCTACCGGCCAAAAATATCGCGATTTTCCCGGCTAGCGGCCAAAAACCATGCGATTTTCGCAGCTGGCGGGCAAAAATCGCAGATTTTCGTCGCTTGCGGCCAAAAATCTGGCGATTTTCGGAGCTGGCGGGCAAAAATCGCGATTTTTTCGCCGCTACCGGCCAAAAATCGCGCGAATTTCGCCACTACCGGCCAAAAACCGGGCGATTTTCGCCGCTAGCGGCCAAAAACCATGCGATTTTCGCAGGTGGCGGCCAAAAATCGCGATTTTTTCGTCGCTACCGGCCAAAAATATCGCGATTTTCGCCGCTAGCGGCCAAAAACCATGCGATTTTCGTAGCTGGCAGGCAAAAATCGCAGATTTTTGTCGCTTGCGGCCAAAAATCTGGCGATTTTCGCAGCTGGCGGGCAAAAATCGCGATTTTTTCGTCGCTACCGGCCAAAAATCGCGCGAATTTCGCCGCTACCGGCCAAAAACCGCGCGATTTTCGCCGCTAGCGGCCAAAAACCATGCGATTTTCGCAGGTGGCGGCCAAAAATCGCGATTTTTTCGTCGCTACCGGCCAAAAATAGCGCGATTTTCGCCGCTTGCGGCCAAAAACCGTGCGATTTTCGCGCTTGCGCCCAAAAATCTGGCGATTTTTGCGGCTGGCGGGCAAAAATCGCGATTTTCGCCGCTAGCGGCCAAAAAACGTGCGATTTTCGCCGCTTGCGGCCAAAAATCTGGCGATTTTTGCGGCTGGCGGGCAAAAATCTCGATTTTCACTGCTACCGGCCAAAAACAGCGCGACTTTCGCCGCTAGCGGCCGAAAACCGCGCTATTTTCGACGCTAGCGGCCAGAAACTATGCAATTTTTGCAGCTGGCGGGTAAAAATCGCGCGAATTTCGCCGCTTCATGCCAAAAATCGACCGATTTTCGCCGCTAGCGGCCAAAAACCGTGCGATTTTCGCCGCTTGCTGCCAAAAATCTGGCGATTTTTGCGGCTGGCAGGCATAAATCGCGATTTTCGCCGCTAGCGGCCAAAAACCGTGCGATTTTCGCCGCTTGCGGCCAAAAATCTGGCGATTTTTGCGGCTGGCGAGCAAAAATCGCGATTTTCGCTGCTACCGGCCAAAAATAGCGCGATTTTCGCATCTAGCGGCCAAAAACCGTGCGATTTTCGCCGCTTGCGGCCAAAAATCGGGCGATTTTTGCGGCTGGCGGGCAAAAATCGCGATTTTCGCTGCTACCGGCCAAAAATATCGCGATTTTCGCCGCTAGCGGCCAAAAACCATGCGATTTTCGCAGCTGGCGGGCAAAAATCGCAGATTTTCGTCGCTTGCGGCCAAAAATCTGGCGATTTTCGCAGCTGGCGGGCAAAAATCGCGATTTTTTCGCCGCTACCGGCCAAAAATCGCGCGAATTTCGCCACTACCGGCCAAAAACCGGGCGATTTTCGCCGCTAGCGGCCAAAAACCATGCGATTTTCGCAGGTGGCGGCCAAAAATCGCGATTTTTTCGTCGCTACCGGCCAAAAATATCGCGATTTTCGCCGCTAGCGGCCAAAAACCATGCGATTTTCGAAGCTGGCGGGCAAAAATCGCAGATTTTTGTCGCTTGCGGCCAAAAATCTGGCGATTTTCGCAGCTGGCGGGCAAAAATCGCGATTTTTTCGCCGGTTCCGGCCAAAAATCGCGCGAATTTCGCCGCTACCGGCCAAAAACCGCGCGATTTTCGCCGCTAGCGGCCAAAAACCATGCGATTTTCGCAGGTGGCGGCCAAAAATCGCGATTTTTTCGTCGCTACCGGCCAAAAATAGCGCGATTTTCGCCGCTTGCGGCCAAAAACCGTGCGATTTTCGCGCTTGCGTCCAAAAATCTGGCGATTTTTGCGGCTGGCGGGCAAAAATCGCGATTTTCGCCGCTAGCGGCCAAAAAACGTGTGATTTTCGCCGCTTGCGGCCAAAAATCTGGCGATTTTTGCGGCTGGCGGGCAAAAATCTCGATTTTCACTGCTACCGGCCAAAAATAGCGCGACTTTCGCCGCTA
Organism: Procambarus clarkii; assembly: GCF_040958095.1. Lineage (NCBI taxonomy): Eukaryota > Metazoa > Arthropoda > Malacostraca > Decapoda > Cambaridae > Procambarus > Procambarus clarkii. The sequence goes on along the minus strand of NC_091218.1, from coordinate 28,521,308 downwards.
GCGGCCGAAAACCGCGCTATTTTCGACGCTAGCGGCCAGAAACTATGCAATTTTTGCAGCTGGCGGGTAAAAATCGCGCGAATTTCGCCGCAACATGCCAAAAATCGACCGATTTTCGCCGCTAGCGGCCAAAAAAGGGGCTATTTTCGCCGCTAACTGCCAAAAATGAGGCGATTTTCGGAGCTAGCGGCCAAAAATCGTGCAAATTTCGCCGCTAGCGTCCAAAAATCGTGCGAATTTCGCCGCTTGCGGCCAAAAATCGCGCGATTTTCGCCGCTAGCGGCCAGAAACTATGCGACTTTTGCAGCTGGCGGGAAAAAATAGCGCGATTTTCGCCGCAACCGGCCAAAAACCGCGCGATTTTCGCCGCTAGCGGCCAAAAACCATGCGATTTTAGCAGCTGGCGAGCAAAAATCGCGATTTTCGCCGCTACCGGCCATAAATAGCGCGATTTTCGCCGCTAGCGGCCAAAAACAGTGCGATTCTTGCCGCTAGCGGCCAAAAATCGGGCGATTTTCGCGGCTGGCGGGCAAAAATCGCGATTTTCGCTGCTACCGGCCAAAAATAGCGCGATTTTCGCCGCTAGCGGCCAAAAACTAATCGATTTTCGCAGCTGGCGGGCAAAAATAGCGCGATTTTCGCCGCTAGCGGCCAAAAACTATGCGATTTTCGCAGCTGGCGGGCAAAAATCGCCATTTTCGCCGCTACCGGCCAAAAACAGCGCGATTTTCGCCGCTAGCGGCCAAAAACCATGCGATTTTTGCGGCTGGCGGGCAAAAATCGCGATTTTCGCTGCAACCGGCCAAAAACCGCGCGATTTTCGCCGCTAGCGGCCAAAAACCATGCGATTTTCGCCGCTAGCGGCCAAAAACCATGCGATTTTCGCAGGTGGCGGCCAAAAATCGCGATTTTTTCGTCGCTACCGGCCAAAAATAGCGCGATTTTCGCCGCTTGCGGCCAAAAACCGTGCGATTTTCGCGCTTGCGCCCAAAAATCTGGCGATTTTTGCGGCTGGCGGGCAAAAATCGCGATTTTCGCCGCTAGCGGCCAAAAAACGTGCGATTTTCGCCGCTTGCGGCCAAAAATCTGGCGATTTTTGCGGCTGGCGGGCAAAAATCTCGATTTTCACTGCTACCGGCCAAAAATAGCGCGACTTTCGCCGCTAGCGGCCGAAAACCGCGCTATTTTCGACGCTAGCGGCCAGAAACTATGCAATTTTTGCAGCTGGCGGGTAAAAATCGCGCGAATTTCGCCGCTACATGCCAAAAATCGACCGATTTTCGCCGCTAGCGGCCAAAAACCGTGCGATTTTCGCCGCTTGCTGCCAAAAATCTGGCGATTTTTGCGGCTGGCGGGCATAAATCGCGATTTTCGCCGCTAGCGGCCAAAAACCGTGCGTTTTTCGCCGCTTGCGGCCAAAAATTAGGCGATTTTTGCGGCTGGCGAGCAAAAATCGCGATTTTCGCTGCTACCGGCCAAAAATAGCGCGATTTTCGCATCTAGCGGCCAAAAACCGTGCGATTTTCGCCGCTTGCGGCCAAAAATCGGGCGATTTTTGCGGCTGGCGGGCAAAAATCGCGATTTTCGCTGCTACCGGCCAAAAATATCGCGATTTTCGCCGCTAGCGGCCAAAAACCATGCGATTTTCGCAGCTGGCGGGCAAAAATAGCAGATTTTCGTCGCTTGCGGCCAAAAATCTGGCGATTTTCGCAGCTGGCGGGCAAAAATCGCGATTTTTTCGCCGCTACCGGCCAAAAATCGCGCGAATTTCGCCACTACCGGCCAAAAACCGGGCGATTTTCGCCGCTAGCGGCCAAAAACCATGCGATTTTCGCAGGTGGCGGCCAAAAATCGCGATTTTTTCGTCGCTACCGGCCAAAAATATCGCGATTTTCGCCGCTAGCGGCCAAAAACCATGCGATTTTCGAAGCTGGCGGGCAAAAATCGCAGATTTTTGTCGCTTGCGTCCAAAAATCTGGCGATTTTCGCAGCTGGCGGGCAATAATCGCGATTTTTTCGCCGCTACTGGCCAAAAATCGCGCGAATTTCGCCGGTACCGGCCAAAAACCGCGCGATTTTCGCCGCTAGCGGCCAAAAACCATGCGATTTTCGCAGGTGGCGGCCAAAAATCGCGATTTTTTCGTCGCTACCGGCCAAAAATAGCGCGATTTTCGCCGCTTGCGGCCAAAAACCGTGCGATTTTCGCGCTTGCGTCCAAAAATCTGGCGATTTTTGCGGCTGGCGGGCAAAAATCGCGATTTTCGTCGCTAGCGGCCAAAAAACGTGCGATTTTCGCCGCTAGCGGCCAAAAATCAGGCGATTTTCGAGACTGGCGGGCAAAAATCGCGATTTTCGCTGCTACCGGCCAAAAATAGCGCGATTTTCGCATCCAGTGGCCAAAAACCAATCGATTTTCGCCGCTAGCGGCCAAAAACCATGCGATTTTTGCAGCTGGCGGGCAAAAATCGCGATTTTCTCGTTGCTACCGGCCAAAAATAGCGCGATTTTCGCCGCTAGCGGCCAAAAACCGTGCGATTTTCGCCGCTTGCTGCCAAAAATCTGGCGATTTTTGCGGCTGGCGGGCAAAAATCGCGATTTTCGCCGCTAGCGGCCAAAAACCGTGCGATTTTCGCCGCTTGCGGCCAAAAATCTGGCGATTTTTGCGGCTGGCGGGCAAAAATCGCCATTTTCGCTACTACCAGCTAAAAATAGCGCGATTTTCGCATCTAGGGGCCAAAAACCGCGCGATTTTCGCCGCTTGCGGCCAAAAATCTGGCGATTTTGGAGGCTGGCGGGCAAAAATCGCGATTTTCGCAGCTACCGGCCAAAAATAGCGAGATTTTCGCCGGTAGCGGCCAAAAACCATGCGATTTTAGCAGCTGGCGAGCAAAAATCGCGATTTTTGCCGCTACCGGCCAAAAATAGCGCGATTTTCCCCGCTAGCGGCCAAAAACCAATCGATTTTCGCCGCTAGCGGCCAAAAATCGGGCGATTTTCGCGACTAGCGGGCAAAAATCGCGATTTTCGCTGCTACCGGCCAAAAATAGCGCGATTTTCGCATCTAGCGGCCAAAAACCAATCGATTTTCGCCGCTAGCGGCCAAAAACCATGCGATTTTTGCAGCTGGCGGGAAAAACCGCGCGAACTTCGCCGCTACCGGCCAAAAATAGCGCGATTTTCGCCGCTAGCGGCCAAAAACCGTGCGATTTTCGCCGCTGGCGGGCAAAAATCGCGATTTTCGATGCTACTGGCCAAAAATAGCGCGATTTTCGCATCTAGCGGGCAAAAACTGTGCGATTTTCGCCGCTTGCGGCCAGAAACCATGCAATTTTTGCAGCTGGCGGGTAAAAATCGCGCGAATTTCGCCGCTACATGCCAAAAATCGACCGATTTTCGCCGCTAGCGGCCAAAAAAGGGGCAATTTTCGCTGCTATCGGCCAAAAATGAGGCGATTTTCTTCGCTAGCGGCTAAAAATCGTGCAAATTTTGCCGCTAGCGGCCAAAAATCGTGCGAATTTCGCCGCTAGCGGCCAAAAATCGCGCGATTTTCGCCGCTAGCGGCCAAAAACCATGCGATTTTAGCAGCTGGCGAGCAAAAATCGCGATTTTCGCCGCTACCGGCCAAAAATAGCGCCAATTTCGCCGCTAGCGGCCAAAAACAGTGCGATTTTCGCCGCTAGCAGCCAAAAATCGGGCGATTTTCGCGACTGGCGGGCAAAAATCGCGATTTTCGCTGCTACCGGCCGAAAATAGCGCGATTTTCGCATCTAGCGGCCAAAAACCAATCGATTTTCGCCGCTAGCGGCCAAAAACCATGCGATTTTTGCAGCTGGCGGGCAAAAATCGCGATTTTCTCGCTGCTACCGGCCAAAAATAGCGCGATTTTCGCCGCTAGTGACCAAAAACCGTGCGATTTTCGCCGCTTGCGGCCAAAAATCTGGCGATTTTTGCGGCTGGCGGGCAAAAATCGCGATTTTCGCTGCTACCAGCCAAAAATAGCGCGATTTTCGCATCTAGCGGCCAAAAACCGTGCGATTTTCGCCGCTTGCGGCCAAAAATCGGGCAATTTTTGCGGCTGGCGGGCAAAAATCGCAATTTTCATTGCTACCGGCCAAAAATAGCGCGATTTTCGCCGTTTGCGGCCAAAAACCATGCGATTTTAGCAGCTGGCGAGCAAAAATCGCGATTTTCGCCGCTACCGGCCAAAAATAGCGTGATTTTCGCCGCTAGCGGCCAAAAACCAATCGATTTTCGCAGCTGGCGGGCAAAAATAGCTCGATTTTCGCCGCTAGCGGCCAAAAACCATGCGATTTTTGCAGCTGGCGGGCAAAAATCGCCATTTTCGCCGCTACCGGCCAAAAACCGCGCGATTTTCGCCGCTAGCGGCCAAAAACCATGCGATTTTCGCAACTGGCGGGCAAAAAGCGTGTGATTTTCGCCGCTTGCGGCCAAAAATCTGGCGATTTTTGCGGCTGGCGAGCAAAAATCGCGATTTTCGCTGCTACCGGCCAAAAATAGCGCGATTTTTGCATCTAGCGGCCAAAAATCTGGCGATTTTCGCAGCTGGCGGGCAAAAATCGCGATTTTTTCGCCGCTACCGGCCAAAAATCGCGCGAATTTCGCCACTACCGGCCAAAAACCGGGCGATTTTCGCCGCAAGCGGCCAAAAACCATGCGATTTTCGCAGGTGGCGGCCAAAAAACGCGATTTTTTCGTCGCTACTGGCCAAAAATATCGCGATTTTCGCCGCTAGCGGCCAAAAACCATGCGATTTTCGCAGCTGGCGGGCAAAAATTGCAGATTTTCGTCGCTTGCGGCTAAAAATCTGGCGATTTTCGCAGCTGGCGGGCAAAAATCGCGATTTTTTCGCCGCTACCGGCCAAAAATCGCGCGAATTTCGCCGCTACCGGCCAAAAACCGTGCGATTTTCGCCGCTAGCGGCCAAAAACCATGCGATTTTCGCAGGTGGCGGCCAAAAATCGCGATTTTTTCGTCGCTACCGGCCAAAAATAGCGCGATTTTCGCCGCTAGCGGCCAAAAACCGTGCGATTTTCGCGCTTGCGGCCAAAAATCTGGTGATTTTTGCGGCTGGCGGGAATAAATCGCGATTTTCGCCGCTAGCGGCCAAAAAACGTGCGATTTTCGCCGCTTGCGGCCAAAAATCTGGCGATTTTTGCGGCTGGCGGGCAAAAATCTCGATTTTCACTGCTACCGGCCAAAAATAGCGCGACTTTCGCCGCTAGCGGCCGAAAACCGCGCTATTTTCGACGCTAGCGGCCAGAAACTATGCAATTTTTGCAGCTGGCGGGTAAAAATCGCGCGAATTTCGCCGCTACATGCCAAAAACCGACCGATTTTCGCCGCTAGCGGCCAAAAAAGGGGCTATTTTCGCCGCTAGCGGCCAAAAATGAGGCGATTTTCGGCGCTAGCGGCCAAAAATCGTGCAAATTTCGCCGCTAGCGGCCAAAAATCGTGCGAATTTCGCCGCTAGCGGCCAAAAATCGCGCGATTTTCGCCGCTAGCGGCCAGAAACTATGCGACTTTTGCAGCTGGCGGGAAAAAATAGCGCGATTTTCGCCGCAACCGGCCTAAAACCGCGCGATTTTTGCCGCTAGCGGCCAAAAACCATGCGATTTTAGCAGCTGGCGAGCAAAAATCGCGATTTTCGCCGGTACCGGCCAAAAAAAAACGCGATTTTCGCCGCTAGCGGCCAAAAACAGTGCGATTCTCGCCGCTAGCGGCCAAAAATCGGGCGATTTTCGCGACTGGCGGGCAAAAATCGCGATTTTCGCTGCTAACGGCCAAAAATAGCGCGATTTTCGCCGCTAGCGGCCAAAAACCAATCGATTTTTGCAGCTGGCGGGCAAAAATAGCGCGATTTTCGCCGCTAGCGGCCAAAAACCATGCGATTTTCGCAGCTGGCGGGCAAAAATCGCCATTTTTGCCGCTACCGGCCAAAAACCGCGCGATTTTCGCCTCTAGCGGCCAAAAACCATGCGATTTTCGCAGCAGGCGGGCAAAAACCGTGCGATTTTCGCCGCTTGCGGCCAAAAATCGGGCGATTTTTGCGGCTGACGAGCAAAAATCACGATTTTCGCTGCTACCGGCCAAAAATAGCGCGATTTTCGCCGCTAGCGGCCAAAAACCAATCGATTTTCGCAGCTGCCGGGCAAAAATAGCGCGATTTTCGCCGCTAGCGGCCCAAAACCATGCGATTTTCGCAGCTGTTGGGCAAAAATCGCCATTTTCGCCGCTACCGGCCAAAAACCGCGCGATTTTCGCCGCTAGCGGCCAAAAACCATGCGATTTTCGCAGCTGGCGGGCAAAAACCGTGCGATTTTCGCCGCTTGCGGCCAAAAATCTGGCGATTTTTGCGGCTGGCGGGCAAAAATCGCGATTTTCGCTGCTACCGGTCAAAAAATAGCGCGATTTTCTCCGCTAGCGGCCAAAAACAGTGCGATTCTCGCCGCTAGCGGCCAAAAATCGGGCAATTTTCGCGGCTGGCGGGCAAAAATCGCAATTTTCGCTGCTACCGGCCAAAAATAGCGCGATTTTCGCCGCTAGCGGCCAAAAACCAATCGATTTTCGCAGCTGGCGGGCAAAAATAGCGCGATTTTCGCCGCTAGCGGCCAAAAACCATGCGATTTTCGCAGGTGGCGGGCAAAAATCGCCATTTTTGCCGCTACCGGCCAAAAACCGCGCGATTTTCGCCGCTAGCGGCCAAAAACCATGCGATTTTCGCAGCTGGCGGGCAAAAACCGTGCGATTTTCGCCGCTTGCGGCCAAAAATCCGGCGATTTTTGCGGCTGACGAGCAAAAATCGCGATTTTCGCTGCTACCGGCCAAAAATAGCGCGATTTTCGCATCTAGCGGCCAAAAACCGTGCGATTTTCGCCGCTTGCGGCCAAAAATCGGGCGATTTTTGCGGCTTGCGGGCAAAAATCGCGATTTTCGCTGCTACCGGCCAAAAATAGCGCGATTTTCGCCGCTAGCGGCCAAAAACCAATCGATTTTCGCAGCTGGCGGGCAAAAATAGCGCGATTTTCGACGCTAGCGGCCAAAAACCATGCGATTTTCTCAGCTGTTGGGCAAAAATCGCCATTTTCGCCGCTACCGGCCAAAAACCGCGCGATTTTCGCCGCTAGCGGCCAAAAACCATGCGATTTTCGCAGCTGGCGGGCAAAAACCGTGCGATTTTCGCCGCTTGCGGCCAAAAATCTGGCGATTTTTGCGGCTGGCGAGCAAAAATCGCGATTTTCGCTGCTACCGGCCAAAAAATAGCGCGATTTTCGCATCTAGCGGCCAAAAACCGTGCGTTTTTCGCCGCTTGCGGCCAAAAATCTGGCGATTTTTGCGGCTGGCGAGCAAAAATCGCGATTTTCGCTGCTACCGGCCAAAAATAGCGCGATTTTCGCATCTAGCGGCCAAAAACCGTGCGATTTTCGCCGCTTGCGGCCAAAAATCGGGCGATTTTTGCGGCTGACGGCCAAAAATCGCGATTTTCGCTGCTACCGGCCAAAAATATCGCGATTTTCGCCGCTAGCGGCCAAAAACCATGCGATTTTCGCAGCTGGCGGGCAAAAATAGCAGATTTTCGTCGCTTGCGGCCAAAAACCATGCGATTTTCGCAGGTGGCGGCCAAAAATCGCGATTTTTTCGTCGCTACCGGCCAAAAATAGCGCGATTTTCGCCGCTTGTGGCCAAAAACCGTGCGATTTTCGCGCTTGCGTCCAAAAATCTGGCGATTTTTGCGGCTGGCGGGCAAAAATCGCGATTTTCGCCGCTAGCGGCCAAAAAACGTGCGATTTTCGCCGCTTGCGGCCAAAAATCTGGCGATTTTTGCGGCTGGCGGGCAAAAATCTCGATTTTCACTGCTACCGGCCAAAAATAGCGCGACTTTCGCCGCTAGCGGCCGAAAACCGCGCTATTTTCGACGCTAGCGGCCAGAAACTATGCAATTTTTGCAGCTGGCGGGTAAAAATCGCGCGAATTTCGCCGCTACATGCCAAAAATCGACCGATTTTCGCCGCTAGCGGCCAAAAACCGTGCGATTTTCGCCGCTTGCTGCCAAAAATCTGGCGATTTTTGCGGCTGGCGGGCATAAATCGCGATTTTCGCCGCTAGCGGCCAAAAACCGTGCGTTTTTCGCCGCTTGCGGCCAAAAATCTGGCGATTTTTGCGGCTGGCGAGCAAAAATCGCGATTTTCGCTGCTACCGGCCAAAAATAGCGCGATTTTCGCATCTAGCGGCCAAAAACCGTGCGATTTTCGCCGCTTGCGGCCAAAAATCGGGCGATTTTTGCGGCTGGCGGGCAAAAATCGCGATTTTCGCTGCTACCGGCCAAAAATATCGCGATTTTCGCCGCTAGCGGCCAAAAACCATGCGATTTTCGCAGCTGGCGGGCAAAAATAGCAGATTTTCGTCGCTTGCGGCCAAAAATCTGGCGATTTTCGCAGCTGGCGGGCAAAAATCGCGATTTTTTCGCCGCTACCGGCCAAAAATCGCGCGAATTTCGCCACTACCGGCCAAAAACCGGGCGATTTTCGCCGCTAGCGGCCAAAAACCATGCGATTTTCGCAGGTGGCGGCCAAAAATCGCGATTTTTTCGTCGCTACCGGCCAAAAATATCGCGATTTTCGCCACTAGCGGCCAAAAACCATGCGATTTTCGAAGCTGGCGGGCAAAAATCGCAGATTTTTGTCGCTTGCGGCCAAAAATCTGGCGATTTTCGCAGCTGGCGGGCAATAATCGCGATTTTTTCGCCGATACTGGCCAAAAATCGCGCGAATTTCGCCGGTACCGGCCAAAAACCGCGCGATTTTCGCCGCTAGCGGCCAAAAACCATGCGATTTTCGCAGGTGGCGGCCAAAAATCGCGATTTTTTTCGTCGCTACCGGCCAAAAATAGCGCGATTTTCGCCGCTTGCGGCCAAAAACCGTGCGATTTTCGCGCTTGCGTCCAAAAATCTGGCGATTTTTGCGGCTGGCGGGCAAAAATCGCGATTTTCGTCGCTAGCGGCCAAAAAACGTGCGATTTTCGCCGCTAGCGGCCAAAAATCAGGCGATTTTCGAGACTGGCGGGCAAAAATCGCGATTTTCGCTGCTACCGGCCAAAAATAGCGCGATTTTCGCATCCAGCGGCCAAAAACCAATCGATTTTCGCCGCTAGCGGCCAAAAACCATGCGATTTTTGCAGCTGGCGGGCAAAAATCGCGATTTTCTCGTTGCTACCGGCCAAAAATAGCGCGATTTTCGCCGCTAGCGGCCAAAAACCGTGCGATTTTCGCCGCTTGCTGCCAAAAATCTGGCGATTTTTGCGGCTGGCGGGCAAAAATCGCGATTTTCGCCGCTAGCGGCCAAAAACCGTGCGATTTTCGCCGCTTGCGGCCAAAAATCTGGCGATTTTTGCGGCTGGCGGGCAAAAATCGCGATTTTCGCTACTACCAGCCAAAAAAAGCGCGATTTTCGCATCTAGGGGCCAAAAACCGCGCGATTTTCGCCGCTTGCGGCCAAAAATCTGGCGATTTTGGAGGCTGGCGGGCAAAAATCGCGATTTTCGCTGCTACCGGCCAAAAATAGCGAGATTTTCGCCGTTAGCGGCCAAAAACCATGCGATTTTAGCAGCTGGCGAGCAAAAATCGCGATTTTTGCCGCTACCGGCCAAAAATAGCGCGATTTTCCCCGCTAGCGGCCAAAAAACAATCGATTTTCGCCGCTAGCGGCCAAAAATCGGGCGATTTTCGCGACTAGCGGGCAAAAATCGCGATTTTCGCTGCTACCGGCCAAAAATAGCGCGATTTTCGCATCTAGCGGCCAAAAACCAATCGATTTTCGCCGCTAGCGGCCAAAAACCATGCGATTTTTGCAGCTGGCGGGAAAAACCGCGCGAACTTCGCCGCTACCGGCCAAAAATAGCGCGATTTTCGCCGCTAGCGGCCAAAAACCGTGCGATTTTCGCCGCTGGCGGGCAAAAATCGCGATTTTCGATGCTACTGGCCAAAAATAGCGCGATTTTCGCATCTAGCGGGCAAAAACTGTGCGATTTTCGCCGCTTGCGGCCAGAAACCATGCAATTTTTGCAGCTGGCGGGTAAAAATCGCGCGAATTTCGCCGCTACATGCCAAAAATCGACCGATTTTCGCCGCTAACGGCCAAAAAAGGGGCAATTTTCGCTGCTATCGGCCAAAAATGAGGCGATTTTCTTCGCTAGCGGCTAAAAATCGTGCAAATTTTGCCGCTAGCGGCCAAAAATCGTGCGAATTTCGCCGCTAGCGGCCAAAAATCGCGCGATTTTCGCCGCTAGCGGCCAAAAACCATGCGATTTTAGCAGCTGGCGAGCAAAAATCGCGATTTTCGCCGCTACCGGCCAAAAATAGCGCCAATTTCGCCGCTAGCGGCCAAAAACAGTGCGATTTTCGCCGCTAGCAGCCAAAAATCGGTCGATTTTCGCGACTGGCGGGCAAAAATCGCGATTTTCGCTGCTACCGGCCAAAAATAGCGCGATTTTCGCATCTAGCGGCCAAAAACCAATCGATTTTCGCCGCTTGCGGCCAAAAATCGGGCAATTTTTGCGGCTGGCGGGCAAAAATCGCAATTTTCATTGCTACCGGCCAAAAATAGCGCGATTTTCGCCGTTTGCGGCCAAAAACCATGCGATTTTAGCAGCTGGCGAGCAAAAATCGCGATTTTCGCCGCTACCGGCCAAAAATAGCGTGATTTTCGCCGCTAGCGGCCAAAAACCAATCGATTTTCGCAGCTGGCGGGCAAAAATAGCTCGATTTTCGCCGCTAGCGGCCAAAAACCATGCGATTTTTGCAGCTGGCGGGCAAAAATCGCCATTTTCGCCGCTACCGGCCAAAAACCGCGCGATTTTCGCCGCTAGCGGCCAAAAACCATGCGATTTTCGCAACTGGCGGGCAAAAAGCGTGTGATTTTCGCCGCTTGCGGCCAAAAATCTGGCGATTTTTGCGGCTGGCGAGCAAAAATCGCGATTTTCGCTGCTACCGGCCAAAAATAGCGCGATTTTTGCATCTAGCGGCCAAAAATCTGGCGATTTTCGCAGCTGGCGGGCAAAAATCGCGATTTTTTCGCCGCTACCGGCCAAAAATCGCGCGAATTTCGCCACTACCGGCCAAAAATCGGGCGATTTTCGCCGCAAGCGGCCAAAAACCATGCGATTTTCGCAGGTGGCGGCCAAAAAACGCGATTTTTTCGTCGCTACTGGCCAAAAATATCGCGATTTTCGCCGCTAGCGGCCAAAAACCATGCGATTTTCGCAGCTGGCGGGCAAAAATTGCAGATTTTCGTCGCTTGCGGCTAAAAATCTGGCGATTTTCGCAGCTGGCGGGCAAAAATCGCGATTTTTTCGCCGCTACCGGCCAAAAATCGCGCGAATTTCGCCGCTACCGGCCAAAAACCGTGCGATTTTCGCCGCTAGCGGCCAAAAACCATGCGATTTTCGCAGGTGGCGGCCAAAAATCGCGATTTTTTCGTCGCTACCGGCCAAAAATAGCGCGATTTTCGCCGCTAGCGGCAAAAAACCGTGCGATTTTCGCGCTTGCGGCCAAAAATCTGGTGATTTTTGCGGCTGGCGGGAATAAATCGCGATTTTCGCCGCTAGCGGCCAAAAAACGTGCGATTTTCGCCGCTTGCGGCCAAAAATCTGGCGATTTTTGCGGCTGGCGGGCAAAAATCTCGATTTTCACTGCTACCGGCCAAAAATAGCGCGACTTTCGCCGCTAGCGGCCGAAAACCGCGCTATTTTCGACGCTAGCGGCCAGAAACTATGCAATTTTTGCAGCTGGCGGGTAAAAATCGCGCGAATTTCGCCGCTACATGCCAAAAACCGACCGATTTTCGCCGCTAGCGGCCAAAAAAGGGGCTATTTTCGCCGCTAGCGGCCAAAAATGAGGCGATTTTCGGCGCTAGCGGCCAAAAATCGTGCAAATTTCGCCGCTAGCGGCCAAAAATCGTGCGAATTTCGCCGCTAGCGGCCAAAAATCGCGCGATTTTCGCCGCTAGCGGCCAGAAACTATGCGACTTTTGCAGCTGGCGGGAAAAAATAGCGCGATTTTCGCCGCAACCGGCCTAAAACCGCGCGATTTTTGCCGCTAGCGGCCAAAAACCATGCGATTTTAGCAGCTGGCGAGCAAAAATCGCGATTTTCGCCGGTACCGGCCAAAAAAAAGCGCGATTTTCGCCGCTAGCGGCCAAAACCAGTGCGATTCTCGCCGCTAGCGGCCAAAAATCGGGCGATTTTCGCGACTGGCGGGCAAAAATCGCGATTTTCGCTGCTAACGGCCAAAAATAGCGCGATTTTCGCCGCTAGCGGCCAAAAACCAATCGATTTTCGCAGCTGGCGGGCAAAAATAGCGCGATTTTCGCCGCTAGCGGCCAAAAACCATGCGATTTTCGCAGCTGTTGGGCAAAAATCGCCATTTTCGCCGCTACCGGCCAAAAACCGCGCGATTTTCGCCGCTAGCGGCCAAAAACCATGCGATTTTCGCAGCTGGCGGGCAAAAACCGTGCGATTTTCGCCGCTTGCGGCCAAAAATCTGGCGATTTTTGCGGCTGGCGGGCAAAAATCGCGATTTTCGCTGCTACCGGTCAAAAAATAGCGCGATTTTCTCCGCTAGCGGCCAAAAACAGTGCGATTCTCGCCGCTAGCGGCCAAAAATCGGGCGATTTTCGCGGCTGGCGGGCAAAAATCGCAATTTTCGCTGCTACCGGCCAAAAATAGCGCGATTTTCGCCGCTAGCGGCCAAAAACCAATCGATTTTCGCAGCTGGCGGGCAAAAATAGCGCGATTTTCGCCGCTAGCGGCCAAAAACCATGCGATTTTCGCAGGTGGCGGGCAAAAATCGCCATTTTTGCCGCTACCGGCCAAAAACCGCGCGATTTTCGCCGCTAGCGGCCAAAAACCATGCGATTTTCGCAGCTGGCGGGCAAAAACCGTGCGATTTTCGCCGCTTGCGGCCAAAAATCCGGCGATTTTTGCGGCTGACGAGCAAAAATCGCGATTTTCGCTGCTACCGGCCAAAAATAGCGCGATTTTCGCATCTAGCGGCCAAAAACCGTGCGATTTTCGCCGCTTGCGGCCAAAAATCGGGCGATTTTTGCGGCTCGCGGGCAAAAATCGCGATTTTCGCTGCTACCGGCCAAAAATAGCGCGATTTTCGCCGCTAGCGGCCAAAAACCAATCGATTTTCGCAGCTGGCGGGCAAAAATAGCGCGATTTTCGACGCTAGCGGCCAAAAACCATGCGATTTTCTCAGCTGTTGGGCAAAAATCGCCATTTTCGCCGCTACCGGCCAAAAACCGCGCGATTTTCGCCGCTAGCGGCCAAAAACCATGCGATTTTCGCAGCTGGCGGGCAAAAACCGTGCGATTTTCGCCGCTTGCGGCCAAAAATCGGGCGATTTTTGCGGCTGGCGGGCAAAAAACGCGATTTTCGCTGCTACCGGCCAAAAATATCGCGATTTTCGCCGCTGGCGGCCAAAAACCATGCGATTTTAGCTGCTGGCGAGCAAAAATCGCGATTTTCGCCGCTACCGGCGAAAAATAGCGCGATTTTCGCCGCTAGCGGCCAAAAACAGTGCGATTTTCGCCGCTAGCGGCCAAAAATCGGGCGATTTTCGCGACTGGCGGCCAAAAATCGCGATTTTCGCTGCTACCGGCCAAAAATAGCGCGATTTTCGCCGCTAGCGGTCAAAAACCATGCGATTTTTGCAGCTGGCGGGCAAAAATCGCGATTTTCGCCGTTAGCGGCCAAAAACCATGCGATTTTAGCAGCTGGCGAGCAAAAATAGCGATTTTCGCCGCTACTGGCCGAAAACCGCGCTATTTTCGACGCTACCGGCCAGAAACCATGCGATTTTTGCAGCTGGCGGGCAAAAACCGCGCGAACTTCGCCGCTACCTGCCAAAAATCGACCGATTTTCGCCGCTAGCGGCCAAAAAAGGGGCTATTTTCGCCGCTAGCGGCCAAAAATGGGGCGATTTTCGCCGCTAGCGGCCAAAAATCGTGCAAATTTCGCCGCTAGCGGCCAAAAATCATGCGAATTTCGCAGCTGGCGGGCAAAAATAGCGCGATTTTCGACGCTAGCGGCCAAAAACCATGCGATTTTCTCAGCTGTTGGGCAAAAATCGCCATTTTCGCCGCTACCGGCCAAAAACCGCGCGATTTTCGCCGCTAGCGGCCAAAAACCATGCGATTTTCGCAGCTGGCGGGCAAAAACCGTGCGATTTTCGCCGCTTGCGGCCAAAAATCTGGCGATTTTTGCGGCTGGCGAGCAAAAATCGCGATTTTCGCTGCTACCGGCCAAAAAATAGCGCGATTTTCGCATCTAGCGGCCAAAAACCGTGCGATTTTCGCCGCTTGCGGCCAAAAATCGGGCGATTTTTGCGGCTGGCGGGCAAAAAACGCGATTTTCGCTGCTACCGGCCAAAAATATCGCGATTTTCGCCGCTAGCGGCCAAAAACCATGCGATTTTAGCTGCTGGCGAGCAAAAATCGCGATTTTCGCCGCTACCGGCCAAAAATAGCGCGATTTTCGCCGCTAGCGGCCAAAAACAGTGCGATTTTCGCCGCTAGCGGCCAAAAATCGGGCGATTTTCGCGACTGGCGGGCAAAAATCGCGATTTTCGCTGCTACCGGCCAAAAATAGCGCGATTTTCGCCGCTAGCGGTCAAAAACCATGCGATTTTTGCAGCTGGCGGGCAAAAATCGCGATTTTCGCCGTTAGCGGCCAAAAACCATGCGATTTTAGCAGCTGGCGAGCAAAAATAGCGATTTTCGCCGCTACTGGCCGAAAACCGCGCTATTTTCGACGCTACCGGCCAGAAACCATGCGATTTTTGCAGCTGGCAGGCAAAAACCGCGCGAACTTCGCCGCTACCTGCCAAAAATCGACCGATTTTCGCCGCTAGCGGCCAAAAAAGGGGCTATTTTCGCCGCTAGCGGCCAAAAATGGGGCGATTTTCGCCGCTAGCGGCCAAAAATCGTGCAAATTTCGCCGCTAGCGGCCAAAAATCATGCGAATTTCGCCGCTAGCGGCCAAAAATCGCGCGATTTTCGCAGCTAGCGGCCAAAAACTATGCGATTTTTGCAGCTGGCGGGCAAAAATAGCGCGATTTTCGCCGCTACCGGCCAAAAACCGCGCGATTTTTGCCGCTAGCGGCCAAAAACCATGCGATTTTTGCAGCTGGCCGGCAAAAATCGCTATTTTTTCGCTGCTACCGGCCAAAAATAGCGCGATTTTCGCCGCTAGTGGCCAAAAACCGTGCGATTTTCGCCGCTTGCAGCCAAAAATCTGGCGATTTTTGCGGCTGGCGGGCAAAAATCGCGATTTTCGATGCTACTGGCCAAAAATAGAGCGATTTTCGCATCTAGCGGCCAAAAACCGTGCGATTTTCGCCGCTTGCGGCCGAAAACCATGCAGTTTTTGCAGCTGGCGGGTAAAAATCGCGCGAATTTCGCCGCTACATGCCAAAAATCGACCGATTTTCGCCGCTAGCGGCGAAAAAAGGGGCAATTTTCGCCGCTATCGGCCAAAAATGAGGCGATTTTCTTCGCTAACGGCTAAAAATCGTGCAAATTTCGCCGCTAGCGGCCAAAAATCGTGCGAATTTCGCCGCTAGCGGCCAAAAATCGCGCGATTTTCGCCGCTAGCGGCCAAAAACCATGCGATTTTAGCAGCTGGCGAGCAAAAATCGCGATTTTCGCCGCTACCGGCCAAAAATAGCGCGATTTTCGCCGCTAGCGGCCAAAAACAGTGCGATTTTCGCCGCTAGCGGCCAAAAATCGGGCGATTTTCGCGACTGGCGGGCAAAAATCGCGATTTTCGCTGCTACCGGCCAAAAATAGCGCGATTTTCGCATCTAGCGGCCAAAAACCAATCGATTTTCGCCGCTAGCGGCCAAAAACCATGCGATTTTTGCAGCTGACGGGCAAAAATCGCGATTTTCTCGCTGCTACCGGCCAAAAATAGCGCGATTTTCGCCGCTAGCGGCCAAAAACCGTGCGATTTTCGCCGCTTGCGGCCAAAAACCATGCAATTTTTGCAGCTGGCGGGTAAAAATCGCGCGAATTTCGCCGCTACATGCCGAAAATCGACCGATTTTCGCCGCTAGCGGCCAAAAAAGGGGCAATTTTCGCCGCTATCGGCCAAAAATGAGGCGATTTTCTTCGCTAGCGGCTAAAAATCGTGCAAATTTCGCCGCTAGCGGCCAAAAATCGTGCGAATTTCGCCGCTACCGGCCAAAAACCGTGCGATTTTCGCCGCTTGCGGCCAAAAATCTGGCGATTTTTGCGGCTGGCGGGCAAAAATCGCGATTATCGCTGCTACCAGCCAAAAATAGCGCGATTTTCGCCTCTAGCGGCCAAAAACCGTGCGATTTTCGCCGCTTGCGGCCAAAAATCGGGCGATTTTTGCGGCTGGCGGGCAAAAATCGCGATTTTCGCTGCTAGCGGCCAAAAATAGCGCGCTTTTCGCCGTTAGCGGCCAAAAACCATGCGATTTTAGCAGCTGGCGAGCAAAAATCGCGATTTTCGCCGCTACCGGCCAAAAATAGCGCGATTTTCGCCGCTAGCGGCCAAAAACCAATCGATTTTCGCAGCTAGCGGGCAAAAATAGCGCGATTTTCGCCGCTAGCGGCCAAAAACTATGCGATTTTCGCAGCTGTTGGGCAAAAATCGCCATTTTCGCCGCTACCGGCCAAAAACCGCGCGATTTTCGCCGCTAGCGGCCAAAAACTATGCGATTTTCGCAGCTGGCGGGCAAAAACCGTGCGATTTTCGCCGCTTGCGGCCAAAAATCTGGCGATTTTTGCGGCTGGCGAGCAAAAATCGCGATTTTCGCTGCTACCGGCCAAAAAATAGCGCGTTTTCGCATCTAGCGGCCAAAAACCGTGCGATTTTCGCCGCTTGCGGCCAAAAATCGGGCGATTTTTGCGGCTGGCGGGCAAAACACGCGATTTTCGCTGCTACCGGCCAAAAATATCGCGATTTTCGCCGCTAGCGGCCAAAAACCATGCGATTTTAGCTGCTGGCGAGCAAAAATCGCGATTTTCGCCGCTACCGGCCAAAAACAGTGCGATTTTAGCTGCTGGCGAGCAAAAATCGCGATTTTCGCCGTTAGCGGCCAAAAACAGTGCGATTTTCGCCGCTAGCGGCCAAAAATCGGGCGATTTTCGCGACTGGCGGGCAAAAATCGCGATTTTCGCTGCTACCGGCCAAAAATATCGCGATTTTCGCCGCTAGCGGCCAAAAACCATGCGATTTTAGCTGCTGGCGAGCAAAAATCGCGATTTTCGCCGTTAGCGGCCAAAAACAGTGCGATTTTCGCCGCTAGCGGCCAAAAATCGGGCGATTTTCGCGACTGGCGGGCAAAAATCGCGATTTTCGCTGCTACCGGCCAAAAATAGCGCGATTTTCGCCGCTAGCGGTCAAAAACCATGCGATTTTTGCAGCTGGCGGGCAAAAATCGCGAATTTCGCCGTTAGCGGCCAAAAACCATGCGATTTTAGCAGCTGGCGAGCAAAAATAGCGATTTTCGCCGCTACTGGCCGAAAACCGCGCTATTTTCGACGCTACCGGCCAGAAACCATGCGATTTTTGCAGCTGGCGGGCAAAAACCGCGCGAACTTCGCCGCTACCTGCCAAAAATCGACCGATTTTCGCCGCTAGCGGCCAAAAAAGGGGCTATTTTCGCCGCTAGCGGCCAAAAATGGGGCGATTTTCGCCGCTAGCGGCCAAAAATCGTGCAAATTTCGCCGCTAGCGGCCAAAAATCATGCGAATTTCGCCGCTAGCGGCCAAAAATCGCGCGATTTTCGCCGCTAGCGGCCAAAAATCATGCGAATTTCGCCGCTAGCGGCCAAAAATCGCGCGATTTTCGCCGCTAGCGGCCAAAAACTATGCGACTTTTGCAGCTGGCGGGCAAAAATAGCGCGATTTTCGCCGCTACCGGCCAAAAACCGCGCGATTTTTGCCGCTAGCGGCCAAAAACCATGCGATTTTTGCAGCTGGCCGGCAAAAATCGCTATTTTTTCGCTGCTACCGGCCAAAAATAGCGCGATTTTCGCCGCTAGCGGCCAAAAACCGTGCGATTTTCGCCGCTTGCGGCCAAAAATCTGGCGATTTTTGCGGCTGGCGGGCAAAAATCGCGATTTTCGATGCTACTGGCCAAAAATAGCGCGATTTTCGCATCTAGCGGCCAAAAACCGTGCGATTTTCGCCGCTTGCGGCCGAAAACCATGCAGTTTTTGCAGCTGGCGGGTAAAAATCGCGCGAATTTCGCCGCTACATGCCAAAAATCGACCGATTTTCGCCGCTAGCGGCCAAAAACCATGCGATTTTAGCTGCTGGCGAGCAAAAATCGCGATTTTCGCCGCTACCGGCCAAAAATAGCGCGATTTTCGCCGCTAGCGGCCAAAAACAGTGCGATTTTCGCCGCTAGCGGCCAAAAATCGGGCGATTTTCGCGACTGGCAGGCAAAAATCGCGATTTTCGCTGCTACCGGCCAAATATAGCGCGATTTTCGCATCTAGCGGCCAAAAACCAATCGATTTTCGCCGCTAGCGGTCAAAAACCATGCGATTTTTGCAGCTGGCGGGTAAAAATCGCGCGAATTTCGCCGCTACATGCCAAAAATCGACCGATTTTCGCCGCTAGCGGCCAAAAAAGGGGCAATTTTCGCCGCTATCGGCCAAAAATGAGGCGATTTTCTTCGCTAGCGGCTAAAAATCGTGCAAATTTCGCCGCTAGCGGCCAAAAATCGTGCGAATTTCGCCGCTAGCGGACAAAAATCGCGCGATTTTCGACGCTAGCGGCCAAAAACCATGCGATTTTAGCAGCTGGCGAGTAAAAATCGCGATTTTCGCCGCTACCGGCCAAAAATAGCGCGATTTTCGCCGCTAGCGGCCAAAAACAGTGCGATTTTCGCCGCTAGCGGCCAAAAATCGGGCGATTTTCGCGACTGGCGGGCAAAAATCGCGATTTTCGCTGCTACCGGCCAAAAATAGCGCGATTTTCGCATCTAGCGGCCAAAAACCAATCGATTTTCGCCGCTAGCAGCCAAAAACCATGCGATTTTTGCAGCTGGCGGGCAAAAATCGCGATTTTCTCGCTGCTACCGGCCAAAAATAGCGCGATTTTCGCCGCTAGCGGCCAAAAACCGTGCGATTTTCGCCGCTTGCTGCCAAAAATCTGGCGATTTTTGCGGCTGGCGGGCAAAAATCGCCATTTTCGCCGCTACCGGCCAAAAACCGTGCGATTTTCGCCGCTTGCGGCCAAAAATCTGGCGATTTTTGCGGCTGGCGGGCAAAAATAGCGCGCTTTTCGCCGTTAGCGGCCAAAAACCATGCGATTTTAGCAGCTGGCGAGCAAAAATCGCGATTTTCGCCGCTACCGGCCAAAAATAGCGCGATTTTCGCCGCTAGCGGCCAAAAACCAATCGATTTTCGCAGCTGGCGGGCAAAAATAGCGCGATTTTCGCCGCTAGCGGCCAAAAACCATGCGATTTTCGCAGCTGTTGGGCAAAAATCGCCATTTTCGCCGCTACCGGCCAAAAACCGCGCGATTTTCGCCGCTAGCGGCCAAAAACCATGCGATTTTCGCAGCTGGCGGGCAAAAACCGTGCGATTTTCGCCGCTTGCGGCCAAAAATCTGGCGATTTTTGCGGCTGGCGAGCAAAAATCGCGATTTTCGCTGCTACCGGCCAAAAAATAGCGCGATTTTCGCATCTAGCGGCCAAAAACCGTGAGATTTCCGCCGCTTGCGGCCAAAAATCGGGCGATTTTTGCGGCTGGCGGGCAAAACACGCGATTTTCGCTGCTACCGGCCAAAAATATCGCGATTTTCGCCGCTAGCGGCCAAAAACCATGCGATTTTAGCTGCTGGCGAGCAAAAATCGCGATTTTCGCCGCTACCGGCCAAAAATAGCGCGATTCTTGCCGCTAGCGGCCAAAAACAGTGCGATTTTCGCCGCTAGCGGCCAAAAATCGGGCGATTTTCGCGACTGGCGGGCAAAAATCGCGATTTTCGCTGCTACCGGCCAAAAATAGCGCGATTTTCGCCTCTAGCGGCCAAAAACCAATCGATTTTCGCTGCTAGCGGTCAAAAACCATGCGATTTTTGCAGCTGGCGGGCAAAAATCGCGATTTTCGCTGCTACCGGCCAAAAATAGCGCGATTTTCGCCGTTAGCGGCCAAAAACCATGCGATTTTAGCAGCTGGCGAGCAAAAATAGCGATTTTCGCCGCTACTGGCCGAAAACCGCGCTATTTTCGACGCTACCAGCCAGAAACCATGCGATTTTTGCAGCTGGCGGGCAAAAACCGCGCGAACTTCGCCGCTACTTGCCAAAAATCGACCGATTTTCGCCGCTAGCGGCCAAAAACTATGCGATTTTTGCAGCTGGCGGGCAAAAATAGCGCGATTTTCGCCGATACCGGCCAAAAACCGCGCGATTTTTGCCGCTAGCGGCCAAAAACCATGCGATTTTTGCAGCTGGCCGGCAAAAATCGCTATTTTTTCGCTGCTACCGGCCAAAAATAACGCGATTTTCGCCGCTAGCGGCCAAAAACCGTGCGATTTTCGCCGCTTGCGGCCAAAAATCTGGCGATTTTTGCGGCTGGCGGGCAAAAATCGCGATTTTCGATGCTACTGGCCAAAAATAGCGCGATTTTCGCATCTAGCGGCCAAAAACCGTGCGATTTTCGCCGCTTGCGGCCAAAAACCATGCAATTTTTGTAGCTGGCGGGTAAAAATCGCGCGAATTTCGCCGCTACATGCCAAAAATCGACCGATTTTCGCCGCTAGCGGCCAAAAATCGTGCAAATTTCGCCGCTAGTGGCCAAAAATCGTGCGAATTTCGCCGCTAGCGGCCAAAAATCGCGCGATTTTCGTCGCTAGTGGGCAAAAACCATGCGATTTTAGCAGCTGGCGAGCAAAAATCGCGATTTTCGCCGCTACCGGCCAAAAATAGCGCGATTTTCGCCGCTACAGGCCAAAAACAGTGCGATTTTCGCCGTTAGCGGCCAAAAATCGGGCGATTTTCGCGACTGGTGGGCAAAAATCGCGATTTTCGCTGCTACCGGCCAAAAATAGCGCGATTTTCGCATCTAGGGGCCAAAAACCAATCGATTTTCGCCGCTAGCGGTCAAAAACCATGCGATTTTTGCAGCTGGCGGGCAAAAATCGCGATTTTCTCGCTGCTACCGGCCGAAAATAGCGCGATTTTCGTCGCTAGCGGCCAAAAACCGTGCGATTTTCGCCGCTTGCTGCCAAAAATTTGGCGATTTTTGCGGCTGGCGGGCAAAAATCGCCATTTTCGCCGCTACCGGCCAAAAACCGTGCGATTTTCGCCGCTTGCGGCCAAAAATCTGGCGATTTTTGCGGCTGGCGGGCAAAAATCGCGATTTTCGCTGCTACCAGCCAAAAATAGCGCGATTTTCGCTGCTACCGGCCAAAAATAGCGCGATTTTCGCCGTTAGCGGCCAAAAACCATGCGATTTTAGCAGCTGGCGAGCAAAAATCGCGATTTTCGCCGCTACCGGCCAAAAATAGCGCGATTTTTGCCGCTAGCGGCCAAAAACCAATCGATTTTCGCAGCTGGCGGGCAAAAAAAGCGCGATTTTCGCCGCTACCGGCCAAAAACCATGCGATTTTCGCAGCTGGCGGGCAAAAATCGCCATTTTCGCCGGTACCGGCCAAAAACCGCGCGATTTTCGCCGCTAGCGGCCAAAAACCATGCGATTTTCGCAGCTGGCGGGCAAAAATCGCAGATTTTCGTCGCTTGCGGCCAAAAATCTGGCGATTTTCGCAGCTGGCGGGCAAAAATCGCGATTTTTTCGCCGCTACCGGCCAAAAATCGCGCGAATTTCGCCGCTACCGGCCAAAAACCGCGCGATTTTCGCGCTTGCGGCCAAAAATCTGGCGATTTTTGCGGCTGGCGGGCAAAAATCGCGATTTTCACTGCTACCGGCCAAAAATAGCGCGACTTTCGCCGCTAGCGGCCGAAAACCGCGCTATTTTCGACGCTAGCGGCCAGAAACAATGCAATTTTTGCAGCTGGCGGGTAAAAATCGCGCGAAATTCGCCGCTACATGCCAAAAATCGACCGATTTTCGCCGCTAGCGGCCAAAAAAAGGGCTATTTTCGCCGCTAGCAGCCAAAAATGACGCGATTTTCGGCCCTAGCGGCCAGAAATCGTGCAAATTTCGCCGCTAGCGGCCAAAAATCGTGCGAATTTCGCCACCAGCGGCCAAAAATCGCGCGATTTTCGCCGCTAGCGGCCAGAAACTATGCGACTTTTGCAGCTGGCGGGAAAAAATAGCGCGATTTTCGCCGCAACCGGCCAAAAACCGCGCGATTTTCGCCGCTATCGGCCAAAAACCATGCGATTTTAGCAGCTGGCGAGCAAAAATCGCGATTTTCGCCGCTACCGGCCAAAAATAGCACGATTTTCGCCGCTAGCGGCCAAAAACAGTGCGATCCTCGCCGCTAGCGGCCAAAAATCGGGCGATTTTCGCGGCTGGCGGGCAAAAATCGCGATTTTCGCTGCTACCAGCCAAAAATAGCGCGATTTTCGCATCTAGCGGCCAAAAACCGTGCGATTTTCGCCGCTTGCGGCCAAAAATCGGGCGATTTTTGCGGCTGGCGGGCAAAAATCGCGATTTTTGCTGCTACCGGCCAAAAATAGCGCGATTTTCGCCGTTAGCGGCCAAAAAACAAGCGATTTTAGCAGCTGGCGAGCAAAAATCGCGACTTTCGCCGCTACCGGCCAAAAATAACGCGATTTTCGCCGCTAGCGGCCAAAAACCAAGCGATTTTCGCAGCTAGCGGGCAAAAATAGCGCGATTTTCGCCGCTAGCGGCCAAAAACCATGCGATTTTCGCAGCTGGCGGGCAAAAATCGCCATTTTCGCCGCTACCGGCAAAAACCGCGCGATTTTCGCCGCTAGCGGCCAAAAACCATGCGATTTTCGCAGCTGGCGGGCAAAAACCGTGCGATTTTCGCCGCTTGCGGCCAAAAATCTGGCGATTTTTGCGGCTGGCGAGCAAAAATCGCGATTTTCGCTGCTACCAGCCAAAAATAGCGCGATTTTCGCATCTAGCTGACAAAAACCGTGCGATTTTCGCCGCTTGCGGCCAAAAATCGGGCGATTTTTACGGCTGGCGGGCAAAAATCGCGATTTTCGCTGCTACCGGCCAAAAATATCGCGATTTTCGCCGCTAGCGGCCAAAAACCATGCGATTTTCGCAGCTGGCGGGCAAAAATCGCAGATTTTCGTCGCTTGCGGCCAAAAACCATGCGATTTTCGCAGCTGGCGGGCAAAAATCTGGCGATTTTCGCAGCTGGCGGGCAAAAATGGCGATTTTTTCGCCGCTACCGGCCAAAAATCGCGCGAATTTCGCCGCTACCGGCCAAAAACCGCGCGATTTTCGCCGCTAGCGGCCAAAAACCATGCGATTTTCGCAGGTAGCGGGCAAAAATCGCGATTTTTTCGTCGCTACCGGCCAAAAATAGCGCGATTTTCGCCGCTAGCGGCCAAAAAACCATGCGATTTTAGCAGCTGGCGAGCAAAAATCGAGATTTTCGCCGCTACCGGCCAAAAATAGCGCGATTTTCGCCGCTAGCCGCCAAAAACCAATCGATTTTCGCAGCTGGCGGGCAACAATAGCGCGATTTTCGCCGCTAGCGGCCAAAAACCATGCGGTTTTCGCAGCTGGCGGGCAAAAATCGCGATTTTCGCCGCTTGCGGCCAAAAATCTAGCGATTTTCGCAGCTGGCGGGCAAAAATCGCGATTTTTTCGCCGCTACCGGCCAAAAATCGCGCGAATTTCGCCGCTACCGGCCAAAAACCACGCGATTTTCGCCGCTAGCGGCCAAAAACCATGCGATTTTCGCAGCTGGCGGGCAAAAATCGCGATTTTCGGCGCTACCGGCCAAAAACCGCGCGATTTTCGCCGCTAGTGGCCAAAAACCATGCGATTTTCGCAGCTGGCGGGCAAAAACCGTGCGATTTTCGCCGCTTGCGGCCAAAAATCTGGCGATTTTTGCGGCTGGCGGGCAAAAATCGCGATTTTCGCTGCTACCGGCCAAAAATAGCGCGATTTTCGTATCTAGCGGCCAAAAACCGTGCGATTTTCGCTGCTTGCGGCCAAAAATCGGGCGATTTTTGCGGCTGGCGGGCAAAAATCGCGATTTTCGCTGCTACCGGCCAAAAATAGCGCGATTTTCGCCGCTAGCTGCCAAAAACCATGTGATTTTCGCAGCTGGCGGGCAAAAATTGCGATTTTCGCTGCTTGCGGCCAAAAATCTGGCGATTTTCGCAGCTGGCGGGCAAAAATCGCGATTTTTTCGCCGCTACCGGCCAAAAACCGCGCGATTTTCGCCGCTAGTGGCCAAAAACCATGCGATTTTCGCAGGTGGCGGGCAAAAATCGCGATTTTCTCGTCGCTACCGGCTAAAAATAGCGCGATTTTCGCCGCTAGCGGCCAAAAACCGTGCGATTTTCGCCGCTTACGGCCAAAAATCTGGCGATTTTTGCGGCTGGCGGGCAAAAATCGCGATTTTCGCTGCTACCGGCCAAAAATCGTGCGAATTTCGTCGCTAGCGGCCAAAAACCACGCGATTTTCGCCGCTAGCGGCCAAAAACCGTGCGATTTTCGACGCTTGCGGCCAAAAATCAGGCGATTTTTGCGGCTGGCGGGCAAAAATCGCGATTTTCGCTGCTACCGGCTAAAAACCATGCGATTTTAGCAGCTGGCGAGCAAAAATCGCAATTTTCGCCGCTACCGGCCAAAAATAGCGCGATTTTCGCCGCTAGCGGCCAAAAACCATGCGATTTTCGCAGCTGTCGGGCAAAAATCGCGATTTTCGCCGCTTGCGGCCAAAAATCTGGCGATTTTCGCAGCTGGCGGGCAAAAATCGCGATTTTTTCGCCGCTACCGGCCAAAAATCGCGCGAATTTCGCCGCTACCGGCCAAAAACCGCGCGATTTTCGCCGCTAGCGGCCAAAAACCATGCGATTTTCGCAGGTGGCGGGCAAAAATCGCGATTTTTTCGTCGCTACCGGCCAAAAATAGCGCGATTTTCGCCGCTAGCAGCCAAAAACCAATCGATTTTCGCAGCTGGCGGGCAAAAATAGCGCGATTTTCGCCGCTACCGGCAAAAAATCGCGCGAATTTCGCCGCTACCGGCCAAAAACCACGCGATTTTCGCCGCTAGCGGCCAAAAACCATGCGATTTTCGCAGGTGGCGGCCAAAAATCGCGATTTTTTCGTCGATACCGGCCAAAAATAGCGCGATTTTCGCCGCTAGCGGCCAAAAACCATGCGATTTTCGCAGCTGGCGGGCAAAAATCGCGATTTTCGCCGCTACCGGCCAAAAACCGCGCGATTTTCGCCGCTAGCGGCCAAAAACCGTGCGATTTTCGCCGCTAGCGGCCAAAAATTGGGCGATTTTTGCCGCTAACGGCCGAAAACAGCGCTATTTTCACCGCTAGCGGCCAGAAACCATGCAATTTTTGCAGCTAGCGGGCAAAAATCGCACGAATTTCGTCGCTAC
Organism: Procambarus clarkii; assembly: GCF_040958095.1. NCBI lineage: Eukaryota > Metazoa > Arthropoda > Malacostraca > Decapoda > Cambaridae > Procambarus > Procambarus clarkii. The sequence goes on along the minus strand of NC_091218.1, from coordinate 28,495,739 downwards.
ATCCCAAAAAACGACCGATTTTCGGTGCTAGCGGCCAAAAAAGGGGCTATTTTCGCCGCTAGCGGCCAAAAATGGAACGATTTTCGCCGCTAGCGGCCAAAAATCGTGCAAATTTCGCCGCTAGCGGCCAAAAATCGTGCGAATTTCGCCGCTAGCGGCCAAAAATAGCGCGATTTTCGCCGCTATCGACCAGAAACTATGCGATTTTTGCAGCTGGCGGGCAAAAATAGCGCGATTTTCGCCGCTACCGGCCAAAAACCGCGCGATTTTCGCCGCTAGCGGCCAAAAACCATGCGATTTTCGCAGCTGGCGGGCAAAAATCACGATTTTCGCCGCTACCGGCCAAAAATAGCGCGATTTTCGCATCTAGCGGCCAAAAACCGTGCGATTTTCGCCGCTTGCGGCCAAAAATCGGGCGATTTTTGCGGCTAACGGCCGATAACTGCGCTATTTTCGACGCTAGCGGCCAGAAACCATGTGAATTTTGCATCTGGCGGGCAAAAATCGCGCGAATTTCGCCGCTACCTGCCAAAAATCGACCGATTTTCGCCGCTAGCGGCCAAAAAAATGGCTATTTTCGCCGCTAGCAGCCAAAAATGGGGCTATTTTCGCCGATAGCGGCCAAAAATCGCGCGATTTTCGCCGCTAGCGGCCAAAAAACATGCGATTTTCGCAGCTGGTGGGCAAAAATCGCAATTTTCGCCGCTACCGGCCCAAAATAGCGCGATTTTCGCCGCTAGCGGCCAAAAATCGGGCGAGTTTTGCCGCTAACGGCCGAAAACCGCGCTATTTTCGACGCTAGCGTCCAGAAACCATGCAATTTTTGCAGCTGGCGGGCAAAAATCGCGCGAATTTCGCCGCTACATGCCAAAAATCGACCGATTTTCGCCGCTAGCGGCCAAAAAAGGGGCTATTTTCGCCGCTAGCGGCCAAAAATGGGGCGATTTTCGCCGCTAGCGGCCAAAAATCGTGCGAATTTCGCCGCTAGCGGCCAAAAAAGGGGCTATTCTCGCCGCTAGCGGCCAAAAATTGGGCGATTTTCGCCGCTAGCGTCCAAAAATCGTGCGAATTTCGCCGCTAGAGGCCAAAAATCGCGATTTTCGCCGCTACCGGCCAAAAACCGCGCGATTTTCACCGCTAGTGGCCAAAATCCATGCGATTTTCGCAGCTGGCGGGCAAAAATCGCGCATAGGCCGCTACCGGCCAAAAATCGCGCGATTTTCGCCGCTAGCGGCCAGAAACTATGCGATTTTTGCAGCTGGCGGGCAAAAATAGCGCGATTTTCGCCGCTACCGGCCAAAAACCGCGCGATTTTCGCCGCTAGCGGCCAAAAACCATGCGATTTTCGCAGCTGGCGGGCAAAAATCGCGATTTTCTCCGCTACCAGCCAAAAATAGCGCGATTTTCACATCTAGCTGCCAAAAACCGTGCGATTTTCTCCGCTTGCGGCCAAAATTCGGGCGATTTTTGCGGCTAACGGCCGAAAACCGCGCTATTTTCGACGCTAGCGGCCAGAAACCATGCGATTTTTGCAGCTGGCGGGCAAAAATCGCGCGAATTTCGCCGCTACCTGCCAAAAATCGACCGATTTTCGCCGTTAGCGGCCAAAAAAGGGGCTATTTTCGCCGCTAACGGCCAAAAATAGGGCGATTTTCGCCAGTAGCGGCTAAAAATCGTGCAAATTTCGCCGCTAGCGCCCAAAAATCGTGCGAATTTCGCCGATAGCGGCCAAAAATCGCGCGATTTTCGCCGCTAGCGGCCAGAAAACATGCGATTTTCGCAGCTGGCGGGCAAAAATCGCGATTTTCGCCGCTACCGCCCAAAAACCGCGCGATTTTCACCGCTACCGGCCAAAATCCATGCGATTTTCGCAGCTGGCGGGCAAAAATCGCGATTTTCGCCGCTACCAGCCAAAAATCATGCGATTTAGTAGCTGGCGGGCAAAAATCGCGATTTTCGCCGCTACCGGCCATAAATAGCGCGATTTTCGCATCTAGCGGCCAAAAACCGTGCGATTTTCGCCGCTTGCGGCCAAAAATCGGGCAATTTTCGCCGCTTGCGGCCAAAAATCGGGCGATTTTTGCGGCTAACGGCCGAAAAAAGCGCTATTTTCGACACTAGCGGCCAGAAACCATGCGATTTTTGCAGCTGGCGGGCAAAAATCGCGCGAATTTTGCCGCTACCTGCCAAAAATCGACCGATTTTCGCCGCTAGCGGCCAAAAAAGGGGCTATTTTCGCCGCTAGCGGCCAAAAATGGGGCGATTTTCGCCGATAGCGGCCAAAAATCGCGCGATTTTCGCCGCTACCGTCCCAAAACCGCGCGATTTTCGCCGCTAGCGGCCAAAAAACATGCGATTTTCGCAGCTGGCGGTCAAAAATAGCGCGATTTTCGCCGCTACCGGCCAAAAACCGCGCGATTTTCGCCGCTAGCGGCCAAAAACCATGCGATTTTCGCAGCTGGCGGGCAAAAATCGCGCTTTTTTCGCCGCTACCGGCCAAAAATAGCGAGATTTTCGCATCTAGCGGCCAAAAACCGTGCGATTTTCGCCGCTTGCGGCCAAAAATCGAGCGATTTTTGCGGCTAACGGTCGAAAACCGCGCTATTTTCGACGCTAGAATCTCTCACAAGTTCATTATATCCCCTGATGACTATGAAGAATCACTCACAAGTTCATTATAACCCCTGATGACTATGAAGAATCACTCACAATTTCATTATAACCCCTGATGACTATGAAGAATCACTCACAAGTTCATTATAACCCCCCCCCCCCGAGCCATGAGGGGGGTTGTCATCTCATGCTCAGCCCCCGGGGGAGACGAAGGCTGGCCAAGGTTATACCACTATTGATAGAAGGAGAGAGACTCCTTCTCTTCTCTCCCTCAGTCGCTGCCTCCGTCTCTCCATTACTGACTCCTTCACTGTCCCTTCCCTGACTCCTTGTCACTCTCCCTCTCTGACACACTCCCTCCCCTCCCTTCCTATCACACTTCCCTCGTTGCCATTCTTCCCTTCCTCCCTGCCTCACTCCCTCCCTCCCTCCCTCCCCTACCTTTCCATCACTACAACTCTCGGGGCAAGAATGTGATATTGCCAGCGTTCACTGGCCTAACCGGACACCAGCGTTGTCCACAGCTTTCTTCTACAGCCCGCCCCGCGGCCACTGTCTGGCGTCTGCTGCCTGTCGGGGGGCCGTGTCTGCTGCCTGTCGGGGGGCCGTGTCTGCTGCCTGCCGGGGGGCCGTGTCTGCTGCCTGCCGGGGCCGTGTCTGCTGCCTACCGGGGCCGTGTCTGCTGCCTGCCGGGAAGCCGCGTCTGCTACCTGCTGGGGCCGTGTCTACTGCCTGCCGGAGCCGGAGCCGTGTCTACTGCCTGCCGGAGCCGGAGCCGGAGCCGTGTCTATGGCCTGCCGGAGCCGGAGCCGGAGCCATGTCTGCGGCCTGCCGGAGCCGTGTTTACTGCCTGCCGGAGCCCTGTCTGCTGCCTGCCGGGGCCGTGTCTGCTAGCTGCCGGGGCCGTGTCTGCTGCCTGCCGGGGCCGTGTCTGCTGCCTGCCGGGGCCGTGTCTGCTCCTGCCGGGGCCGTGTCTACTGCCTGCCGGGGCCGCGTCTACTGCCTGCCGGGGCCGTGTCTGCTGCCTGCCGGGGCCGCGTCTACTGCCTGCCGGGGCCGTGTCTGCTGCCTGCCGGGGCCGTGTCTGCTTCTGCCGGGGCCGTGTCAACTACCTGCCGGGGCCGTGTCTGCTGCCTGCCGGGGCCGCGTCTACTGCCTGCCGGGGCCGTGTCTGCTCCTGCCGGGGCCGTGTCTACTGCCTTCCTGGGCCGTGTCTGCTTCTGCCGGGGCCGAGTCTGCCGCCTACCGGGGCCGCGTCTATTGCCTGCCGGGGCCGTGTCTGCTGCCTGTCGGGGCCATGTCTACTGCCTGCCGGGGCCGTGTCTGCTGCCTGCCGGGGCCGCGACTACTGCCTGCCGGGGCCGTGTCTGCTTCTGCCGGGGTCGCGTCTACTGCCTGCCGGAGCCGTGTCTACTACCTGCCGGGGCCGTGTCTGCTTCTGCCGGAGCCGTGTCTACTACCTGCCGGGGCCGAGTCTGCCGCCTGCCGGGGCCGTGTCTACTACCTACCGGGGCCGAGTCTGCCGCCTGCCGGGGCCGAGTCTGCCTCCTGCCGAGGCCGCGTCTACTGCCTGCCGGGGCCGAGTCTGCCGCCTGCCGGGGCCGCGTCTACTGCCTGCCGGGGCCGTGTCTGCTCCTGCTGGGGCCGTGTCTACTGCCTGCCGGGGCCGAGTCTGCCGCCTGCCGGGGCCGCGTCTACTGCCTGCCGGGGCCGAGTCTGCCGCCTGCCGGGGCCGCGTCTACTGCCTGCCGGGGCCGTGTCTGCTCCTGCTGGGGCCGTGTCTACTGCCTGCCGGGGCCGTGTCTACTGCCTGCCGGGGCCGTGTCTACTGCCTGCCGGGGCCGTGTCTGCTCCTGCTGGGGCCATGTCTGCTGCCTGCCGGGGCCGTGTCTCCTGCCTGCCGGGGCCGTGTCTACTGCCTGCCGGGGCCGTGTCTGCTCCTGCTGGGGCCATGTCTGCTGCCTGCCGGGGCCGTGTCTGCTGCCTGCCGGGGCCGTGTCTGCTCCTGCTGGGGCCATGTCTGCTGCCTGCCGGGTCCGTGTCTGCTGCCTGCCGGGGCCGTGTCCACTGCCTGCCGGGGCCGTGTCTACTACCTGCCGGGGCCGAGTCTGCCGCCTGCCGGGGCCGTGTCTACTACCTGCCGGGGCCGAGTCTGCCGCCTGCCGGGGCTGTGTCTGCTCCTGCTGGGGCCGTGTCTGCTGCCTGCTGGGGCCGTGTCTGCTGCCTGCCGGGGCCGTGTCTACTGCCTGCCGGGGCCGTGTCTGCTCATACATACCATACCATACATGTCACCCATACATACGCTGAACGAAATTATATATAATGTGAATACACCGTCCGTGGGGAGAGACAGGGGACTGTATCATACACCGTCCGTGAGGAGAGACAGGGATCTGTATCATACACCGTCCATGGGGAGAGACAGGGGACTGTATCATGCCCCGTCCGTGGGGAGAGACAGGGATCTGTATCATACACCGTCCATGGGGAGAGACAGGGGACTGTATCATACACCGTCCGTGGGGAGAGACAGGGGACTGTATCATGCACCGTCCGTGGGGAGAGACAGGGGACTGTATCATGCACCGTCCGTGGGGAGAGACAGGGGACTGTATCATACACCGTCCATGGGGAGAGACAGGGGACTGTATCATACACCGTCCGTGGGGAGAGACAGGGGACTGTATCATGCACCGTCCGTGGGGAGAGACAGGGGACTGTATCATGCACCGTCCGTGGGGAGAGACAGGGATCTGTATCATACACCGTCCGTGGGGAGAGACAGGGGACTGTATCATGCACCGTCCGTGGGGAGAGACAGGGGACTGTATCATGCACCGTCCATGGGGAGAGACAGGGGACTGTATCATGCACCGTCCGTGGGGAGAGACAGGGGACTGTATCATACACCGTCCATGGGGAGAGACAGGGGACTGTATCATACACCGTCCGTGGGGAGAGACAGGGGACTGTATCATGCACCGTCCGTGGGGAGAGACAGGGGACTGTATGATGCACCGTCCGTGGGGAGAGACAGGGATCTGTATCATACACCGTCCGTGGGGAGAGACAGGGGACTGTATCATACACCGTCCGTGAGGAGAGACAGGGGACTGTATCATGCACCGTCCGTGGGGAGAGACAGGGGACTGTATCATGCACCGTCCGTGGGGAGAGACAGGGATCTGTATCATACACCGTCCATGGGGAGAGACAGGGGAGTGTATCATGCACCGTCCGTGGGGAGAGACAGGGGACTGTATCATGCACCGTCCGTGGGGAGAGACAGGGGACTGTATCATGCTCCGTCCGTGGGGAGAGACAGGGATCTGTATCATACACCGTCCATGGGGAGAGACAGGGGACTGTATCATGCACCGTCCATGGGGAGAGACAGGGATCTGTATCATGCACCGTCCATGGGGAGAGACAGGGGACTGTATCATGCACCGTCCATGGGGAGAGACAGGGGACTGTATCATGCACCGTCCGTGGGACAGAGTTGCAGTTCCCGCAGCCTTTCCTCGTAACTCATGCCTCTTAGTTCTAGGATTAGCCTAGTGGCATACCTCTGAACTTTTTTCTAGTATCCACTTGTGCTTGACAAGGTACGGGTTCCATGTTGGGGCCGCATACGCCAGGATTGGTCTTATATATGTGGTATAGAAGGTTCTGAAGGATTCCTTGCACAGGTTCTTGAAGGCAGTTCTGATGTTAGCCAGCCTTGCACACGCCGACGATGTTATTCTTTTATGTGGGCTTCAGGAGACAGGTTTGGTGTGACATCAACTTTTAAATCTTTATCTATTCTTTTCATGCACGATTTCGTCTCCCATGAGGCATCCAGTGTCTGCATGGCTTCTATTTCTTCCGCCTAATTTCTTTACCTTACATTTACTTGGGTTGAACTTTAGTCAATTTGTTGGACCATTGCTTCAGTTTGTCTAGGTCATCTTGTAGCCTCATACTAGCTATGTCTTAATCCTCCTCATATTTTTTTCATCATCAGCAAACATTGAGAGGAACGAGTCTATACCCTCTGGAAGATCATTTACATATATCAGAAACAGCATAGGTCCAAGGACTGATCCCTGCGGGACTCCACTAGTGACGCCTCGCCACTCCGAGACCTTACCCCTCACAGTGACTCGCTGTCTTCTGGTGCTTAGGTACGCCCTTATCCATTTGAGTACCTTCAATTTCACTCCTGCCTGCATCTCCAGCTTGTGCACTTAGTATCTGTGGTACTGTGTCGAAGGCTTTCTGGCAATCCAAAAATATGCAGTCTGCCAACTCCTCTCTTTCTTGCCTGATTTGTGTTGCCTGGTCATAGAATTAAATTAACCGTGTGAAGCAGGACTTGCCATCCCTGAACCCATGTTGATGTTGTGTTACAAAGTTCTTTCCCTCCAGATGTTCCACTAGCTTTTTTTCGCACAATCTTCTCCATCAACTTGCATGGTATGTAAGTTAGGGACACTGGCCTGTAGTTCAGTGCCTCCTGTCTATCCCCTTTCTTGTATATCGGGACTACATTAGCCGTCTTCCAAATTTTTGGCAGTTCACTTGTTACCAGTGATTTGTTATACACCATGGAGAGTGGAAGGCACAGTTCTTCTGCTCCTTCCTTTAGTATCCATGGCGATATTCCATGTGGGCCTATAGCTTTTGTCACATCCAACTAGCAGATGCTTCCTCATCACCTCACTGGTAATCACAAACTCCTCTAGTGATATCTGGTTAGATATTCCCTCTTATCTCTGGGATTTCTCCTTGCTCTATTGTGAAGACCTCCTAGAATTTCCTATTGAGTTCCGCGCACACTTCCTTCTCGTGTGTAGTGAATCTGGTTGCTGACTCTGTCACTGTATTAAGGGCTGGAGGACAGAGCGCGTCTCTGCACCCCTAGAGTGGTCTGGGTGACGGGTTATTGCCCCAGGAAGGACGGTGACAGTATGAGACTGCATCCTGGGACGGGAGGAGGCCTTGTCTGTCTCCTGGACCCTGGCACAGGACGGTCAGGCGATTGGGAAAAAATGGAGACCGAGGAGGTGGGGAGGGGGGGGTTATTGATAAACAAACACCTGTCATTACGTGAACAGACAGTGTTGATGAAAAAACACATGTTGTTTGTTCATCATCGATCGATGTTGGTCTGGAGGTCGTGGAGGCTTTATGTGTAAACTAAGTCCTTGAAAATGTAATAAGCATTACGAAACGCGTTTTGGCATCAGACCAGAAATAAAGAATGAGTTTTGGAGAGTTAATTTATCAATTACCCTCGACAGTGAAGAAGAACGTAAGAAATATTTAAAAGATTCGTGATTATTAATCTTACCCTTTCGGTCATATTTAAGAACATATATATATGTTGTTAAATATATATACATATATATATACACACATATATATTTATATGCATATATTTATACACACATATATTTGTACACACATATATTTATACACACATATTTATACACACATATATATATATACATACAGTAACTCTTGTTGAAGTGTATGAACTCTCCCTCTGCCTCTGAAGATGTTGACAACGTCAACGGAACGCGTGATCTAGTTTCTTGCATCAGACTCAAGACGATTTTAAAATGAACTTTGGAGAGTTAATTTTTACAGATAATTCTGTGTCCCCAATTATATTAACGGCTGAAGGAGAGTATATGTGGTGGTGGGGATGGCTGGGAGGACATGTGGAGTAGTGTGTGGTGGTGGGGATGGCTGGGTGGACATAGGAGACAAGCCTGGCTGAGGACACACACACATGCAGGAGGCCCAGACACCGGGAGGCACCAGAGCTCACGCAAGCCATTCTGCCCCTCGAGTCAGGACACGTTTAAAACTTTCCTTCTCAAGTCGATCGACGAGAAAGTTGTTTTCCTGTGAAAGGTGGAGGGTGTTGGCCAGGCAGGAGCCCATCAGATATCTCTGAGCTAAGTACCTGTAGGCTAGATAGCTGCAAGTTAGACACCTGAAGGCTCTACACCTGAAGGCTCTACACCTGAAGGCTCTACACCTGAAGCCTCTACACCTGAAGGCTCTACACCTGAAGGCTCTACACCTGAAGGCTCTACACCTGAAGGCTCTACACCTGAAGGCTCTACACCTGAAGCCTCTACACCTGAAGGCTCTACACCTGAAGGCTCTACACCTGAAGGCTCTACACCTGAAGCCTTTGCACCTGATGGCTCTACACCTGAAGGCTCTACACCTGAAGGCTCTACACCTGAAGGCTCTACACCTGAAGCCTCTACACCTGAAGGCTCTACACCTGAAGGCTCTACACCTGAAGGCTCTACACCTGAAGGCTCTACACCTGAAGCCTCTACACCTGAAGGCTCTACACCTGAAGGCTCCACACCTGAAGGCTCTACACCTGAAGGCTCTACACCTGTGGGCTAGACAGCTGTAGGTTAGACAAGTATAGGTTAGACGGCTAAAGGTTAGAATACCGTGGTCAAGCTAGCTGCAGGCTAGATCACTCTAATCTAAGTGGCTCAACAAATGACTCGAGTGCAATCTATGGAGAGTGTAATTATTAATCATTAATCATTATGAAGTTCCTAGAAGTGCGATAGGGAAAAGGGGGAGGGGGGGGGAGTAAATCCATCCACTGTCCACCACTGTGAGGGTGAACACTGTCACTGTCCACCACTGTGAGGGTGAACACTCCCACAGTCAGGTGTGAGGTGGAGAAGGTTCAAAAATACCCTCACTCTGCCTTAAGGGTTCCGGTTCAGCCCTCACACCTGGAGACCACCAAAAATATGTTGTCAACTGATTTGTGTTGCTCGTGCACACTACTGGGCGTGCACTCTGGGCACTAGGACTGCACTCTGGGCACTAGGACTGCACTCTGGGCACTAGGAGTGCACTCTGGGCACTAGGAGTGCACTCTGGGCACTAGGAGTGCACTCTGGGTACTAGGAGTGTACTCTGGGCACTAGGAGTGCACTCTGGTTACTAGGAGTGTACTCTGGGCACTAGGAGTGCACTCTGGTTACTAGGAGTGCACTCTGGTTACTAGGAGTGCACTCTGGTTACTAGGAGTGCACTCTGGGAACTAGGAGTGCACTCTGGTTACTAGGAGTGCACTCTGGGTACTAGGCGTGCACTCTGGACACTAGGAGTGCACTCGGGGCACTAGGAGAGCACTCATGGCACTAGGAGTGCACTCGGGGCACTAATAATGCACTCGGGGTACTATGAGAGCACTCGGGGCACCAGGAGTGCACTCGGGACACTAGGAGAGCACTCGGGGCACCAGGAGTGCACTCGGGACACTAGGAGAGCACTCGGGGCACCAGGAGAGCACTCGGGACACTAGGAGAGCACTCGGGGCACCAGGAGTGCACTCGGGACACTAGGAGAGCACTCGTGGCACTAGGAGTGCACTCTGGTTACTAGGAGTGCACTCTGGTTACTAGGAGTGCACTCTGGGTACTAGGAGTGCACTCTGGTTACTAGGAGTGCACTCTGGGCACTAGGAGTGCACTCTGGGCACTAGGAGTGCACTCTGGGCACTAGGAGTGCACTCTGGGCACTAGGAGTGCACTCTGGGCACTAGGAGTGCACTCTGGGCACTAGGAGTGCACTCTGGGCACTAGGAGTGCATTAGGGACACTAGAAGTGCACTCTGGTTACTAGGAGTGCACTCTGGGCACTAGGAGTGTACTCAGGGCACTAGGAGTGCACTCTGGTTACTAGGAGTGCACTCTGGTTACTAGGAGTGTACTCTGGTTACTAGGAGTGCAATCTGGTTACTAGGAGTGCACTCTGGGCACTAGGAGTGCACTCTGGTTACTAGGATTGCACTCTGGGCACTAGGAATGCACTGTGGTTACTAGGAGTGCACTCTGGGCACTAGGGAGTGCACTCTGGTTACTAGGAGTGCACTCTGGGCACTAGGAGTGCACTCTGGTTACTAGGAGTGCACTCTGGGCACTAGGAGTGCACTCTGGTTACTAGGAGTGCATAGTGGTTACTAGGAGTGCTCTCTGGGCACTAGGAGTGCACTCTGGGTACTAGAAGTGCACTCTGGGTACTAGGAGTGCACTCTGGGCACTTGGAATGCACTCTGGGCACCAGAAGTGCACTCTGGGCACTAGGAGTGCACTCTGGGCACTAGGAGTGCACTCTGGGCACTAGGAGTGCACTCGGGACACTAGGAGTGCACTCGGGACACTAGGAGTGCCCTCTAGGCACTAGGAGTGCACTCTGGGCACTAAGAGTGCACTCTGGGCACTAGGAGTGCACTCGTGGCACTAGGATTGCACTCGTGGCACTAGGATTGCACTCGTGGCACTAGGAGTCCACCCAACCATCCACCATTCCACCGTCCCCTCGTCCTCCCTACCATTCCCCACTTCCTCGTCCGATGCATTCCCAAATGATCTGATGTTCCCATCTGAAAATTGGGAACATCAAATGATCTGATGTTCCCATCACTGAAATATAAGAAAAACAGTTAAAAACGAAATGAAAAAGTGAAAAAAAACTATACTAATGAAATGAAGTGTATGTTGAACAACACAGCTCAATTCCAATGCCATGTCACACAAAATAATTAAATGAAAATTAAAATAAATCGAAATCTATGAAAATTCAATTTGTCAATGCAATTGGAAACATTGAAATGGAATCGTAACATATTTAGTATAGCATGTGTGTTGCTCTTACCTGCAACAGATGGCGCTGTTTCTTAAAAAAAGAAGGTTTTTACCTGTCACAGGTGTGACATCTCTACTTATACTTACGAAATGAACGGTATGGTAAACAACACAGCTCAACTCCAACGCAATGTCACCCAAAATAATTAAATCAAAATGAAAATAAATCGAAATTGATGAAAATTCAATACATCAATGCAATCGGAAACACTGAATTGGAATCGTAACATATTATAGCGTGTGTTGCTATTACGTGCAACAGATGGCGCTGTTTAAAAAAAGTTTTTTTACCTTTCAGAGGTGTGGCAGCTATACAGTAGGTAAGTAAAAACCTGCGCTTATTCAAATGGAACGTTGTGTGAAAATTTCAAAGCAATCGGTGAAGAACTTTCGGAGATTAGCGATTTTGAACAAACGAACATTTCTATTTTTATTTATATAGATTGTAAACCAAATTATAAGTATTCGCTAAGAACCCCATAAGTATTCCATAAATATATAAGTATACTAAAAATACACAGTATACAATATACACAAGTTTTTGTAAAAAACATATTCCTTGTCACTATTATACACATAATGTATAAATTCATACGTTAATGATGACCAAACTTCAGAAGGTGAAGAGATGACGACGTTTTGGTCCGTCCAGGACCATATCTTGAGATCTTGAGATAATTTCGTGGCTTAGCGTCCCCGCGGCCCGGTCCTCGACCAGGACTCCTTTTTGTTACACATCCCCCAGGAAGCAGCCCGTAGCAGCTGTCCCAGGTGCCTATTTACTGCTAGGTGAACAGAGTATCAGGGTGTACTCAACCACTTATTCTTATTTTCTTTCTCCTCTTATTCTTACCTATCTTATGCATCCTTCACGCCATTATTACACCCATCCCATTCGTACCTTTCTTCCTATTATTATCTCTCGCCTTGCTCCTAAATTCTTCTAAGAATTACCTTCTCTTACCAGCTCCTTACCTCACTCTTACCTTTCTCGCTCCCTTCATTACGGGCTATTCATGCCCATGCCACTTCTTATGGTGGCATAATCTTCATCAATCAATCAGTCTCGCTCACATCACAATCGTCATCATAATGGTCCAGGACAGCCCAATCGTCGTCGTCTCTTCACCGTCTTGTGATGAGTAGTTTGGTCATCATATCTTCAGCCCCGTTATTGTGACTCATTAAACGACTGTTGGTGTATAGAACCGGTCGATATGTGTGAGCATCATGTCAGGGCTGCCAACCCTCTCTCTCTGGTTAATCATGCTAAATGATGATTTAGCATGATTTAGAACACATTAATCATGTTAATCTGGTCAACGTAATTATCCCCGTATGTTATCGCAAGAGAAGATCTGCACATGTTCCTGAGTGTTCATTTATATGGGATTTTGTATGTTTAATTATAAGTAATGTGAGAGGGGATAAGTTACTCATTTATGTTTAAAGTTGGCAAAGAAATGTTTTGCTCTTATGGTTACTAGATGCTTACTAGATGCTTACTAGATGCTTACTAGATGTTTACTAGATGCTTACTAGATGCTTACTAGATGCTTACTAGATGCTTACTAGATGCTTACTAGATGTTTACTAGATGCTTACTAGATGCTTACTAGATGCTTACTAGATGCTTACTAGATGCTTACTAGATGCTTACTAGATGCTTACTAGATGTTTACTAGATGCTTACTAGATGCTTACTAGATGCTTACTAGATGCTTACTAGATGCTTACTAGATGTTTACTAGATGCTTACTAGATGTTTACTAGATGCTTACTAGATGCTTACTAGATGCTTACTAGATGCTTACTAGATGTTTACTAGATGCTTACTAGATGCTTACTAGATGCTTACTAGATGCTTACTAGATGCTTACTAGATGCTTACTAGATGCTTACTAGATGTTTACTAGATGCTTACTAGATGTTTACTAGATGTTATTATTTAGTATATGCTTACTAGATGCTTATATTTGCTTATTAGATGCTCTTAACAAAGTATCTATTAATTAAGCTCTTGTCTCTCCTGCTCTTGGTGTGAGGAGGTTGTGTGGTCAGACTTGCTGGGCTGAGAGTTATTATGTCTAGTATAATTATTATGTGTTGGTAAGGTATAAGGAGTGTGAGAGCTGGGGGGGGGGGGGGTGAAGCTTAGTTTGTGCTAAGACCATGGTCAGTCGACTTGAGAATGGTCCAGGACGGACCGAAACGTCGTCGTCCCTTCACCTTCTAGTGTGTGGTCTGGTCAACATACTTCAGCCACGTTATTGTGACTCATCTCCTGTCCATGGTCAGACCCCCTAGTGATAATGGTAGTGACTTACAGTTTGTCAAGTTGCTAGTAACTTTAAGTTTGCCAAGTCCTAGTGACTTGACGTTTGCTCTAATTTCTAGTGACTTCAAGTTTCCTCAAAATCCTACTAATTAAGTTTGGCTAAGTTCGTAGAAACTTAAAATTTTCCCAAATTCTTCGTGACTTTATAAAGTATTTTGGTCAATTCCACATTGATATCAAAATTATGACTATGTTAACGTAGAAGCATTTCAAAGAAATCTTAGAATTTATTTGTCTTCCTTGTATCTAACTCTGGTCCAGTGCACTAATGTTCTACTAAGACTCTGAACCTTGTATATAGTGTAAATATTAACTATATTACTTGTAAAAGCAGTTTGTTATTAATTTACCCAGAAAACTGGTAGTCTGTCTCTTCCAGTTCCCCCTTACCCTAGACACACGGACATACGGAGAAGTGTTTTTACTATTGAAAAGGGATTCTTGCCCTGATTCTGGCATTACTTGGGTTATAACAACTTGCTGTACTCAGAATATGTACTCAGAGTACACGAAGTGTGTTTCAGAGCACTTGGAGCGTACTCAGTGCACCCGGAGTGTGCTCACAGCACTCAGAGTGTGCTCGCGGCTCTAGGAGTGTGCTTTAGACATTAGACGAGAGAGAGATGTGTCATATGCCATACATGGATAACATTAAAGTCCACATCTGTAATTTGCAATTTTATATATAACTTTCCTTGCGTGTGAGGTATGGCGGGAGAACAAGGCACTCGCCCACCGAACAACCCGTCCTGCAAATAGAACGTCGCATTTTGACGTATACTCTACCTAAGGCCAAAAAATGTCATACTAGAAAATGATAGCAGCTCGCGAAATTGACATACTATCCCGTTTTCTGTTTTGGGTCCTCTGGTAGGTTAGGATAAGGGCACTTTAGTACGACAGTTTCTTGACGTTGGAAAATCTTAGGAGGACGGGCTGGGCTGTAAGCATATTTAGAGAAGAGCGCCCTCGACTAAGGCGCCACTCGGCGCTCTACCATCATGTAACAAAAATACTGCTGGAACACAGGCAGAAGACTTTCATGAAAGAACTACTCAAGTGTCTGCCAAAGGTCTATGACCAGTGCGATTGGGATGGGAATGTGGGTCTGCAGGCCGCGAGCAGTAGCAGCGTGATTGATCAGACAATCTCCAGTGATGCCTGACTGCAAGAGTAGAAAATGTGGAACCAGGTCACATATAAATAAAGAGATCCAAGCTTGCTGGGAAAATTGATACTGTGAGAGTGTGAGATGCGCAACAGCACTGATGTCAGACGTGACACACATGGACCATGAGCGGTAAGTGTATCACGAAAGTTTGTCTCCAGTTGTTGCTAGATGGAGGCAGCCACGTCAGTCACGGTCAGCCGTCCACATCCGTGACAAATGAGAATATACTTGTCTCCAAATTGCAGTGTTTCTGGAGGTGTCCGGCGTCGGTATTGTCACTCGGCGCCGCTACAGCCGCCACGCTCCGGAAACCTGCACCAATGTACCATTAAAGATGCAGTCCGCACATTGAGATTATTTTTGTTGAGGAAAATGCATAATGTTTGAGAGCAACAATCGCTGAGGAACTGAGCGAGACTCCTGGCTGGTGAGACTCCTGGCTGGTGAGACTCCTGGCTGGTGAGACTCCTGGCTGGTGAGACTCCTGGCTGGTGAGACTCCTGGCTGGTGAGACTCCTGACTGGTGAGACTCCTGACTGGTGAGACTCCTGACTGGTGAGACTCCTGGCTGGTGAGACTTTTGGCAGGTGAGGCTCTTGGCTGGTGAGACTCCTGGCTGGTGAGACTCCTGGCTGGTGAGACTCCTGGCTGGTGAGACTCTTGGCTGGTGAGACTCCTGGCTGGTGAGGCTCCTGGCTGGTGAGACTCCTGACTGGTGAGACTCCTGACTGGTGAGACTCCTGAATGGTGAGGCTCCTGGCTGGTGTGACTCCTGGCTGGTGAGACTCCTGGCTGGTGAGACTCCTGGCTGGTGAGACTCCTGGCTGGTGAGACTCCTGGCTGGTGAGACTCTTGGCTGGTGAGACTCTTGGCTGGTGAGACTCCTGGCTGGTGAGACTCCTGGCTGGTGAGACTCTTGGCTGGTGAGACTCTTGGCTGGTGAGACTCCTGGCTGGTGAGACTCTTGGCTGGTGAGACTCCTGGCTGGTGATACTCCTGGCTGGTGAGACTCCTGGCTGGTGAGACTCTTGGCTGGTGAAACTCCTGGCTGGTGAGACTCTTGGCTGGTGAGACTCCTGGCTGGTGATACTCCTGGCTGGTGAGACTCCTGGCTGGTGAGGCTCCTGGCTGGTGAGACTCCTGGCTGGTGAGACTCCAGGCTGGTGAGACTACTGGCTGGTGAGACTCCTGGCTGGTGAGACTCCTGGCTGGTGAGACTCCTGGCTGGTGAGGCTCCTGACTGGTGAGACTCCTGGCTGGTGACACTCCTGACTGGTGGGGCTCCTGACAGGTGAGACTCCTGACTGGTGAGACTCCTGACTGGTGAGACTCCTCACTGGTGAGACTCCTCACTGGTGAGACTCCTCATTGGTGAGGCTCCTGGCTGGTGAGACTCCTGGCTGGTGAGACTCCTGACTGGTGAGACTCCTGGCGGGTGAGACTCCTGGCTTGTGAGACTCCTGGCTGGTGAGACTCTTGGCTGGTGAGACTCCTGACTGGTGAGACTCCTGGCTGGTGGGACTCCTGGCTGGTGGGACTCCTGGCTGGTGAGACTCCTGACTGGTGAGACTCCTGGCTGGTGAGACTCCTGGTTGGTGAGACTCCTGGCGGGTGAGACTCCTGGCTGGTGAGACTCCTGGCTGGTGAGACTCTTAGCTGGTGAGACTCCTGACTGGCGAGACTCCTGGCTGGTGGGACTCCTGGCTGGTGGGACTCCTGGCTGGTGAGACTCCTGGCTGGTGGGACTCCTGGCTGGCGAGACTCCTGGCTGGTGGGACTCCTGGCTGGTGGGACTCCTGGCTGGTGGGACTCCTGGCTGTTGAGACTCCTGGCTGGTGAGACTCCTGGCTGGCGAGACTCCTGGCTGGTGGGACTCCTGGCTGGTGGGACTCCTGGCTGGTGGGACTCCTGGCTGGTGGGACTCCTGGCTGGTGAGACTCCTGGCTGGTGAGACTCCTGGCTGGTGAGACTCTTAGCTGGTGAGACTCCTGACTGGTGAGACTCCTGGCTGGTGGGACTCCTGGCTGGTGGGACTCCTGGCTGGTGGGACTCCTGGCTGGTGAGACTCCTGGCTGGTGAGACTCCTGGCTGGCGAGACTCCAGACTGGTGAGACTCCTGGCTGGTGAGACTCCTGGCTGGTGAGACTCCTGGCTGGTGAGACTCCTGGCTGGTGAGACTCCTGGCTGGTGAGACTCCTGGCTGGTGAGACTCCTGGCGGGTGACGAGCGACTCGGCCAATCGAGTCTGAAGGTTTATTTTTAGATTATATTTTCTAAGGTGAAACACGGATTTGGGATTTTTTTTTTTCGATGACGATACAGTCTCTGACGACTGATAGTTGGTAGAAAGTTAATGGAAAGTTAATGTGGCCATGCATGTGGTGTGGCCAGGTAGGTCACCTGTGGCCATGCATGTGGTGTGGCCAGGTAGGTCACCTGTGGCCATGCATGTGGTGTGGCCAGGTAGGTCACCTGTGGCCAGGCAGGTGGTGTGGCCAGGTAGGTCACCTGTGGCCATGCATGTGGTGTGGCCAGGTAGGTCACCTGTGGCCAGGCAGGTGGTGTGGCCAGGTAGGTCACCTGTGGCCAGGCAGGTGGTGTGGCCAGGTAGGTCACCTGTGGCCATGCATGTGGTGTGGCCAGGTAGGTCACCTGTGGCCAGGCAGGTGGTGTGGCCAGGTAGGTCACCTGTGGCCAGGCAGGTGGTGTGGCCAGGTAGGTCACCTGTGGCCAGGCAGGTGGTGTGGCCAGGTAGGTCACCTGTGACCAGGCAGGTGGTGTGGCCAGGTAGGTCACCTGTGGCCAGGCAGGTGGTGTGTGGCCAGGAATATCATTTGTGGCGAGGCAGGTGGTTGTTGTAATCGACAAGTTAGGAGTGAATATTAGCTAGTGAATGAAGCACTACAACGTTTAACAAATGACGGGGGAACGTACATGCTAGTATTCAGACTGTGGTCACTCACTCACCGAGATAAGGTCAAGGACATTAAGACAGCCGTAGACCTCCCAGACGAATGTACCAGGCAAGAGGACTCAAAGGGTGACCTCTAGTACTTGGGAACAAGGAGATATATATACCCGATTTATATCGGAATTATATAATCTGATTTATCATCGGATAATACTCTCCTTGGAATGCAGGCTATGACCGGGTGGAGTTGAGTCTTGTGGTGGCAAACGTTCTAGCAAATTGTCTCCTATCTCTGTCTGTGGCAGCGACAAAGTGAAGCCGACCAAATGTGGGAACCCGATGTGATCTTGTTGTCCAAGTTCAGTCTGCAGTGTGTGTTGTATGGGAAACTAACCGGGTGTGAAGCGGTTTTTTTATGCAGGGATATTCCTGCACGGGCCCTAAGCCTCTGGCTGGCCCACTGAGTGTTGCTTGTTTCTGTTTTACTAGGGCGGAGTATGAGTATTTATGACTCGTATGGTCGCTTCAGTAAGATTTTGCCCAATTTGTTTAACAACTTCTTCTGCTCTGTTGAATCTAAGTTGAAATCTTATTGGGTTTGTAACTGTGCACTGTGTTAGATAATGTTCCAGCGGTCTGTCCGGAATTTTTCCACAGTGTTGACATTTCCTCTCATCTTCTGGAACCTGTGAGCCTATTTCCCATGCACATGGATATCCAAGCCTGATGCGCTGTAAGTGTACTCCTGTTGCTCTACTGCTCCCTTTCATCAAACTAAGTGGTTCGTAGTTGGTTGAATTCTTGTCCCAACCCGCAGATCCTGATGTTGCAACTACTGTGTTGTGGTCATTGTACATCTTCTGCATTGCTCTGTTTGTAATTACTTTCTTAATCTGTGATAGACTCTGTGGTATGTAAATGTCTTCATTTCTTCTCTTAGTTGCAAGTTTGCAGCTTCGTTGTAGTGATGATTTGTTATTGGGGACTTTGGTGGAGGTTACGAGTGTAGGTGGTGACCGGGAGGGTACAGTGGGCTTATTTGTATTGGTATTTGATATAATCAGAGAAAGTTTATTGATGTGTTAATTATTGTCAGTCTATTTTATGTAATTAAATTGGAAAACCCGACGGCCTTTAATCACCTTCCGTATGTTCTTTCGTTGAGTTCCAGCATAAACGTATTTTATTTTTATTATTATTATTTTCTACCACAGACGTGGCCACACATTTACAATGCTAACCAGCATATATACATTTTCTTCTGTCCTCCATGGACAGGGTTAGAGATGTGTTAAACATATAGTTCAAGGGTTTTTGAACAATCAACCACAGAAGGTGATTCGGTGCTTTTAAAATGCAAAGATAACCTACAAACGTAAATACATAAATACACAGATTTACGTATGCCCTACATAAAGTGTTCGATGTGTCTTTTACATAGTGTCATTAATGTGCATTTACAAAGGTGAAATGTAATTCTGATCAGCTTCCATATATACTTTATACACATACATATACATACACCCACACACACATATACGTACATACACACACACATGCATTCACATACATTTGTCTCTTTTACTCTGACAGGGTGAGATAACTGATAGAGAAACTAGTGTACAATTAAGCACTTAATCACTGAAGGTAATTAAGGTGCTTTTACAAGCTCAGGTTATATAGTACCGAGTACAGTATACAGTATAGTATAGTACTATAAACCTATTGGTAGGCCTCAAGGGTCTGGTGTAGAGAATGAGATGGTGGAAAGAAACTGTTCCTGAGGCCAAGGAGTTATAGTTGTGTCCAACTAGTGGTTCGGAGGGAACCTGGGACCAGCGATCACGACAAATTTGGTGGCAGCGGTGGGATGGTGTGAGTGCTGCTGGACACTGGGCAGATGGGCCTAGAGTAATGTGCTACAGCTGTGGTGAGCACAGCATGTAAGGATGACTGTGGAGCTGTGATGTATCTACAGCGTTCAGGGGTTGGTGCCCTGGAACGAGACGACAATATGGACCCGAGGGGACATGACCCTGGGGTTGGAATCCGTGTTACTTTGGATGCCAGGATCACATTAGTGCAGAGCAACGATGGGAAATTGAGAACATTCACCAGGTTCGATAACCTGGGTTTTGTCTGGGTCATGGACGACTTCTGACCTAGCAACCACGGGAGACGAAGACAGAAGAGAAGTTTTTCGGCCTTTTTGTTTTAGATGTGTGATCATTGTAAGCACTTATGTAGGCAGTACAGGGCAAGATGTCAATTTTTGTTCTGAAATTGTTAATGAGGATGAAGAACCTTAGATTTATGTGTTGTGTAAACATTAATGACAAGTGTCAAATTTGTTTAGTTCAAACATTCTGGTCCATGTTCTTATTATGGCAAGGGATATATTTATATGCCTGAAGTGTATGTATATATGTGCATTATGGATTATTACTCAAAAATATATTAATTACAAGAAATTGTTAAATCGTTAGTTCAGAAATAATATTACAGATTATGTTACCCATGCTATGATAGGGATTTAATGTATATGAGGTATAGGTGTTGTGATTCATGTCAGGGAAATTTTGCAAACATTATAGGAAATTATCTCTTCATGTCTAATGTAAACTGCCAGTATGAATTTGTAGAAGTACATTTATGGGGAGTGTTCTTATGCTAATGGAACCGCTGTAATGATGCTTATGGGGACACAAGCGTGTTTAAGGAGGAGAGTGGTGTTGTAATCTACAAGTTAGGAGTGAATATTAGCTAGTGAATCAAACACTATAACACTTTTCAAATGATGGTTGCAAGTACATGCTAGTATTCAGACTGGGGTCACACACACCGAGATAAAGTCATCTTGAGGTTATCTTGAGATGATTTCGGGGCTTTAGTGTCCCCGTGGCCCGGTCCTTGACCAGGCCTCCACCCCCAGGAAGCAGCCCGTGACAGCTGACTAACACCCAGGTACCTATTTTACTGCTAGGTAGCAGGGGCATAGGGTGGTTATCTTGAGGTTTCTCGCCGGCGCCCGGGATTGAACCCGGGACCACAGGATCACAAGTCCAGTGTGCTGTCCGCTCGGCCGATCGGCTCCCTTAAGGTCAAAGACATTAAGACAGCCGTAGACCACCCAAACGAATGTACCAGCCAAGAGGTCTCAAAGGGTGACCTCTAGTACTTGGGAACAAGGAGATTTACAGTTAATCGGATTATACCCTCCTTGGGATGCTGGATGGAATGGTAGAGGCTAAGACCGGTCGGAGTTGAGTCTTGTGGTAGCAGAAGTTCTAGCAAGTTGTCTCCTATCTCCGTCTGTGGCAGCCACAAAGTGAAGCCGACCAAATGTGGGAACTCGATGTGATCTTGTTGACCAAGTTCAGTCTGCAGTGTGTGAGTATTGTAGGGAGACTAAAAGGGTGTGGAGCGTTTTTTTATTCAGGGATATTCCTGCACGGGCCCTAAGCCTCAGGCTGGCCCCACTGAGTGTTGCTTGTTTCTGTTTAACTTGGGCAGAGTATGAGTATTTATGACTCGTATGGTCGCTTCAATAAGATTTTGCCCAATGTGTTTAACAACTTCTTCTGCTCTGTTGAATCTAAGTTGAAATCTTAGTGGCAAAAAAGCATGAAAAAACATGCTTTTTCTAAAATCAGCGCCATCTGTTGGACGTAAGAGCAGCACACACTATAGTCTCCGAAAGTTCTTCACCGATTGCTTAGAAATTTTTACACAACGCTCCATTCGAATACGCGCATTTTTATATAGCTGATATATAGATGCCACAGATGTGACAGGTAAAAACATGCTTATTTAAATACTGTGCCATCTGTTGCACGTAAGAGCAACACGCACTATAATAAATATGTTACGATTACATTTCAGTGTTTCCGATTTCATTGATAAATTGAATTTTCATAGATTTCAATTTTTTTATATTAATTTAATTATTATGCGTGACATTGCATTGGAATTGAGCTGTGTTGTTTGCCATACTGTTCATTTCGTGAGCATTGTTTATTTTTTATTTTTTTCATATCGTTCTTTTAACTGTTCTTATTTTTCAGTGTTGGGAACATCAGGCCATTTGATGTTCCAACTTTTCTGATGGGAACATCAGATTATTTGGGAATGCATAAGGCAAGTGAGTGGGGAATGGTGGGGAGGACGAGGAGACGGAAGTAGAGGAGTGATAGAAGGACGAGGGGACGGGGGAGGGGGAAATGGTGGGAAGGATGAGGGGATAGAGGATGGTGGGAACGAGGGGATGGGAGACTGGAGAATGGCGGGCAGGACAAGGGGACAAGGAAGGAGGAGATGGTTGGGTGGATTAGGGGATGAGGGAATGGGGGAGGACAAGGGGACGGGGGAGTGGGGAATGGTGGGGAGGACGGGGGACTGGGGGATGGTGGGGAGGACGAGGGGGGGGGACAGTGGAGTGGGGAATTGTTGGGAGGATGAGGGGATAGGCGAATGATGGGGAGGATTGTTGACAGGGAAGGGCTGCTGTTGTTGGAAATATCCAACACTTATTTCTCATTTTTAGTACTTCGATAAATCATCGTTGTACTAACTATCATAATTTACTAATATTACTAATTTGTAGATTAACAATAATAATTCTGTTCTTACCGCGTAATTACTACGCCAGATCTTTCCTACTTCATGACGATGTTGCGTCAGACAACTCAACAGAGGGAAAGATAACGTCTATATTTCAGAGAATTATGTTCAATTCTCCCTTCATATCAGTATTCTTTCCTAAGAATTATTAACTGATAATATGTCAACCAGTGATCAAATAATATAGCGTTATTAGCTGAAGATCACTATATAACAGTACCCACTGTTATCACAGAGAACCGTGGTGAAAAGAATTTCTCCTTTCACTTTTCGTCTATATGAACTACGTTTCATATTAATGATTATATGATGACAATTCAATTAATATTAACTGTCTTATAATAAACCCTAGCCTTATTATCTCGCGTGGTTAAATAAATAATAGGAGAAGAATTCTCCGTATCAACTCTTCGTGCGATTGCGCATAAGCGGGCGAGACGGGAGAGAAAAAAAGAGCGACGACAACCATATTTCTGGCAACAAGCAGTGTCTGGAGCTCGCGTAATTCACCGGCCCGTATCTGCGTCATCCTTGCAGCAGCAGATGTCAGGTTGCTGGAGCGACTCCATCAACTATCAGACACCCGGCTCGGCGAGCATAATAACGATAAGTCCTACTAATAGTTGGTAGATTGTGATCACAATATATCAAACTTGCCGGTTGCTCGTCGTCAGACTACATGGACTCTAAATAACAAAAAGTGAGTCCCATGCTAGATCGTGTCCTCACCTTCCTTCAGAAATAGTTGTATATCAACATTAGTATAGGCATCTCTTACATATTAACCGTGTTTCAGGTTGTGCTATCGTGACAACACGAGAGATCACCTTCTACTTCCACACGTGTTTAGGGACAGCCTGTTTCAACAAGCATACTGGACGTGACTGCCCAGCCGCGTATATCTATTTCTACCATACAACTAAGCCGCTGACACTTTATGTGCAGTTTATTTTTAGTTATATGTTTATAGAGGAACATTTTTATTGGCATGTAAATGGGATGCAGGTTTGTACTGAGGAAGAAGTTGATGGGAGTACTCTGAGGCCAGAGAAGAAGTTGATGATTTGAACTTGAAGCCTGTAGGGTAGATGTTGTACTCTGTGGAACAGCAAGCCCCATAGTGAGGAATTGGACCTCATACTGTGAGAAGAGGAGCAGTGAAGTCTCACATATTTCTGAGGAAACGGTAGTGGAGTACCACTGGAGTTCAAGGAGAACTTCGTGGTGCAGCAGCCTGGAAGAGCTACAGAGGATCCTGGAAGATAAACCTGGAAGAACCTGATGATGTCAGGGTAGTGAATTTACAGATGTGGGAAGGAAGTTCTTACTGACTACTGGTAGGCAGTTGGCAGTGTGCTTGACTATCATTAGCGTGCACGACGCAGTGAAAGGTGGGTGATTGATTGTCACCCACCTGCCAGGTCACACACCACCTGCCATCTGCCAGGTGGTGTGTGACCAGTCAGGTGGTGTGTGTGACCAGGCAGGTGGTGTGTGACCAGGCAGGTGGTGTGTGACCAGCCAGGTGGTGTGTGACCAGGCAGGTGGTGTGTGACCAGCCAGGTGGTGTGTGACCAGGCAGGTGGTGTGTGTGACCAGGCAGGTGGTGTGTGTGACCAGGCAGGTGGTGTGTGACCAGGCAGGTCGTGTGTGTGACCAGGCAGGTGGTGTGTGACCAGGCAGGTCGTGTGTGTGACCAGGCAGGTGGTGTGTGTGACCAGCCAGGTGGTGTGTGTGACCAGGCAGGTGGTGTGTGTGGCCAGGCAGGTGGTGTGTGACCAGGCAGGTGGTGTGTGACCAGGCAGGTGGTGTGTGACCAGGCAGGTGGTGTGTGACCAGGCAGGTGGTGTGTGACCAGGCAGGTGGTGTGTTTTCATATCTAATTCGTGTTTTGGCCTCTACTGTTTTCAGTATTAAAGGCAGCTACTTTCTGTCTGTCTGTCTCTGTCTCTCTCTCTCTCTCTCTCTCTCTCTCTCTCTCTCTCTCTCTCTCTCTCTCTCTGGGATGGTGATTGTGTTGGGGGTTATTAGGGGTTAGTTGTGGTGGTTGTGGTAGTAGTGGTGGTGGTGGTGGGGTTCACCGGGAGGGGGAGTGAGAGTTGTGGTGAAGGGAAGGTGTTGGTGGGGGCAGTCTCCTTCCCTCTCTCTCTCTCTCTCTCTCTCTCTCTCTCTCTCTCTCTCTCTCTACTACATTTCCTCGTTGTGTCACAATACTCTAGAGCACCGCGTCAGGTGTGAGGTTCACGTGTTTACGGAAGTCCACATGTTGACAACAACGGTCTAGTGTCCACGGCCGCCAAGACTAACACGTAAATCATGTGTGTGTGTGTGTGTGTGTGTGTGTGTGTGTGTGTAAACCGTTTACAAATGGCAAAACATATATATATTCAGTCTTCAAATGTGTAAATGACATGTAAAACTGGATAAAAATTGTGAAATATTTCCGAAGTTACACAAATACGCCACCGAGATGTTTGACGCCATGACAATCTAAATCTAAGTCTAAAACTAAATTTAAGTCGAGCTCACCAGGAGTCTCCGAGGAATGTGCACTTCATTATGTATATTTTACCCCATGTGTCATTATGTATATTCTACGGTGTTATACAGTGGGTGTAGATGTAGGGCGGAGACTAACATGTATCCCGGCTACTGTATCGCTCTGAGTCATTAATGCCACAGTATCACTCACCTTTGGTTCCAGTAGTCTGTTGCTGTTGGCCTTCATACGTCTAGCCTTAGTTTAACAGGAACAAAATTAACAAGGACAAGCCTAATGAAGATATTTACTACAGAAATAACAATAATAATAATATTAATAATAATAATAAAAATAGTAATAATAATAATAATAATAATAATAATAATAATAATAATAATAATAATAATAATAATAATAATAATAATAATAATAATAACAGAACTGACAATGAAAACTGACAGAAAAATGACAGGTTGGATAACAAGAACTTTTCACACTAGAGATGCTTTACCGATGATGATACTTTTCAAAACGCTTGTGCTCTCTAGAGTAGAGTACTGCTGCACAATGACAGCACCTTTCAAAGCTGGAGAAATTGCTGACCTGGAGAGCGTGCAGAGATCCTTTACTGCTAGAATCCACTCAGTAAAACATCTAAACTATTGGGACCGACTAAAGAGCCTAAAACTGTACTCCCTTGAGCGCAGGCGGGAGAGGTACATAATAATTTACACGTGGAAAATATTAGAGGGGCTGGTCCCAAACCTGCACACAGAAATAACATCACATGAGACCAGAAGACATGGCAGGATGTGCAGAATACCCCCGTTGAAAAGCAGAGGTGCAACTGGTACTCTGAGAGAGAACTCTATCAACATCAGAGGCCCGAGACTGTTCAACACGCTTCCACTACACATAAGGGGCATAACTGGCCGACCCCTCACAGTGTTCAAGAGAGAACTAGATAAGCACCTCCAAAGGATACCTGATCAACCAGGCTGTGACTCATACGTCAGGCTGCGAGCAGCCGCGTCCAACAGCCTGGTTGATCAGTCCGGCAACCAGGAGGCCTGGTCGACGACCGGGCCGCGGGGACGCTAAGCCCCGGAAACACCTCAAGGTAACCTCAAGGTAAGGTAACTGTTCCAGTCTATGAACAAGTTGGCGAAGTCATTTCCACACTCAGTTTTGAATGTAAATATAACAAGATAAACGAGGGGAAAATGAGAAACTACATTAAATGAATGATAGTTGAAAGGCGAGGCTTAAGAGCTGATGCTCGACCCAGCAAGCACAACTATGTGAGTACACACTTTCTCCCTCACATTTGTGCTTCTTAATAAACTTCAACTTTCTCTTTTGGTGTGTTCATTTGAACTCAATCGTCTTCCGGTGAGTTGAATGAACACGAAATATCAAACACTAAACCTGGAGAAGCTTTCTACGACGCACTTGTGAACATTATAATGAGCGGGTGTTGAGGGATTCAATATCTGACCTGTGAATGACATATATCCAACTTTCAAATTGTTCCTCCGCTCGTAGGTGAAGCACAACTGCTGAACGTCCAACACTGGAACGGTAAGACACCATTGAACGTATTGAACATGCAACACAAATATAATACTCAACGAGACTGACTCCACTAAATGAGAGCTGTCTGACTGAACTGTTGTTGCCTAATTTATGTTATGTGTGTGTCCTCACGAAGTTGTATTTACAAGATATGAACATTGACTCTGTACTCACGAGTCTTAATCATCTGGTGTACAGGTCCCTGAGCCTATTGGGCTCTATCATATCTACATTTGAGACTGTGTATGGAGTCAGCCTCCACCACATCACTGCCTAATGCATTCCACCTGTCAACTACTCTGACACTGACAAATTTCTTTCTAACGTCCCTGTGGCTCATTTGAGTACTCAGTCTCCACCTGTGTCTCCTTGTTCGCGTAGCAACCGTGCTAAATAGTTTATCTTTATCTACTGTTACGGGAAGTTTCTTTTATCGTGTTATTGCGTCGCATCAGAGTATAAGTAGTGGTACTTAAGAGTAATGCTTTCTTACTAAATGTTACAGAGGGAACGACTTTAACAACCATGCAGGTTGTTAACGACCCACACGGCGTGGCTCGTCCAATGGCGGGAATTCTGATGGCCAATCAGAATCACCGGGCGAGGCAATGAGTATAGGTCAGAACCTGGGCAGGGCAGTACTCTACACTATTCTACCCGGTCGACCTGGCCTAGTTGTGTGACCAGCCGTATGGCGAAATTGTGACGAGGATCCACTGTCTTCTGAAATACGACCCGTGGCAGATGGTGAGTGTCAACGCTGTGGGGCAGTGTTAGACATCTACCGTCGACATCAGGATAATAATATTAAGCCACGAGATGGTAGAGAAGTTCTACAAACGATTGTGTTACCTGAATATATATACCGTCGTGTCAGTGTAGTTGGCTGAGGGTCTCAAGAACTGTCTTGCTATTACGTAGTATATACAGGCAAGAGAAGTAAAAGGGTTCGGAAGAGAACCATTATTACTGCTGAGTAACGCTGCTCTCTTTGTTATTGTCTCAGTGTATATATATAAGGACATCTAATGTACAGTGTCCAGTAATTTGTGTATATATACCTAGACATATAAGATACCCACGTTTTTGGGTAATATAGATAAATATCCATGATAAAGTTTTACCTATATTTTATTTTGTCCTTAGTCAGGGCTCGGTTATGTCAGTGTGTCGCACCTGACAACAGGTCAGGCTGAGGAGGACGACACCTGACTAAGTCGGAGGTGACTACATTCGGATAATACCAGATTTATCTATAAACTATAGTTATCAGAGTAACTATACCCTAGAAAAGACTAAATTAAATGTGTTGGCTATGTAATCGACAGTTCGATCCCAACACTACCCTGTCAGTTCCTGATAATTTTATAGGTAGTGATCATGTCTCCCCTAACTATTCAGTCTGTCGTGAGGTTTAGTTCCAGTAATCTTTCCTCGTAGCTCATACCCCTCAGCTCAGTGGTCTTCATACGTTCAGAGTATGAATCTCTGTATGTTCAGAGGTATGCCACCGGCATACCTCTGAAGAATGTTGTTGTCTTGCATAGGCAAGACAACAACATCTCTTTCTAGGCGTTTAACGATGCATAAGCAACAGGGCTCCATTAAGGAACATATAATCTCTTCCCACAACCAAACCATCGCCAGAGAAATCCTAGTAAACAACACAGAAATCATCGATAGATACAGCGATAGCAGACGGCTTGACGTTTGCGAGGCACTACACATTAAGAAGTCAACACCAGCAATCAACAGCCAATTAATGCACAACTATATTCTACCCACCTCAAGACTCCGCTCCAATATAGAAGCATCAAGAAATATGGACCAATAGGCTTTCTACAATCACTTCCATTCAAATACCCATTGTTTCGTGTTCTGTCTTGTGTTGATGAATTTAATACCCTATTAATACCACCTCACTCAAATGTAGATATAAACAAATCGGAGATGTGTAAGTTCTATTCAGTTGTGTATGAGTAAACTAAAGTCTTTGAAAATGTAATAAGTTTTACGAAACGCGCTCGTGTCGCGTCAGACTAGAAATAAAAATGAATTTTGGAGAATTGATTTTTGAATTACCACCAGCAGTGAAAAGAAATGTACGAAAGATTGAGAAAATTCGTGTTAGAATTATTAATCTTACTTTTTCGGTCATATTTAATAATAATATATATATATATATATATATATATATATATATATATATATATATATATATATATATATATATATATATACACATATATATATATATACATATATATATATATATATATATATATATATATATATATATATATATATATATATATATATATATATATATATACATATATAATCAACATGATGTATAGAAAGGGGTGAGAATAGCGTGAGGTAGCTCTTAGCTCTTTAGTTATCTCACACCTTTGTGTGTATTTACATCTCAATAGACTTATTTCAATTTAAAATTCAAGATGGTAGAAAAGTTGACACACTCAGATTCACGATGGATCTGAGTCGTGAGAGTGTGAACACCGTAAAAAGTAACACAAAAACATCAGTTTCAAGATGAATAGTTTAGTGTGCTTTAGTTAGTGCCTTAATTAGTGAATAGCTTAGCGTGCTTTAATTAGTGCCCTAATTAATGAATAGCTTAGCGTGCTTTAATTAGTGCCCTAATTAATGAATAGCTTAGTGTGCTTTAATTAGTGCCCTAATTAATGAATAGCTTAGCGTGCTTTAATTAGTGCCCTAATTAATGAATAGCGTAGTGTGCTTTAATTAGTGCCCTAATTAATGAATAGCTTAGTGTGCTTTAATTAGTGCCCTAATTAATGAATAGCTTAGTGCCTCAATTATAAAAGTCGGTTGAAGATTTAATGTTCTTTTCTGGTGAACTAATCAAACCCGATTTGCCACTTTTTATACCTAAAATAACAGAATTTATAAAATTATGTATTACTGTCATATATATATGTAGGGTTTACTATAGCGGCTAAAACTACAACGTCGATGATCAATTCTCTTTCACCAGTCTTGAATAATTTATATTTGTAATTCTTTGAAATAAAACCACTATTAAGCAGAATCCAACACCTCAGAAACTCTCAATCTCTATTGTTTCAGTAGAAAATGAGCACAAACCTTGACTGAACAAACTCAGAGCAGTTGAAAGAAGGATCTCTCTGCTTATAACAGAGACAGAAATCAAGGCAAAGTGTCTAAAGGCCAAGAGAAGCACAACAACATGGAAGAAATTCAGAGAGGAAGAAAACAGAAGGGAATCACAATTAACATAAAATAACGAGGAGCTGTAACGACATAGGAATTGCTAGAGAGGCGGAGAATCATTTGGAGAAAGTCAGCCATTGCGGGCTGACAGCAAATTTAACAGCCTAGCCTACTGCACATTCAGGGACCAGTCTAGCCTACTCCACATTCAGGGACCAGCCTAGCCTACTCCACATTCAGGGACCAGCCTAGCCTACACCACTGCCAGGGACCAGCCTAGCCTACACCACAGCTAGGGGCCAGCCTGGTCTACTCCACAGCCAGGGACCAGCCTAGCCTACTATACAGCCAGGGACCAGCCTAGTCTACTCCACAGCCAGGGACCAGGCTAGCCTACTCTACAGCCAGGGACCAGCCTAGCCTACTCTACAGCCAGGGACCAGCCTAGTCTACTCTACAGCCAGGGACCAGCCTAGCCTACTCTACAGCCAGGGACCAGCCTAGTCTACTCTACAGCCAGGGACCAGCCTAGCCTACTCTACAGCCAGGGACCAGCCTAGCCTACTCTACAGCCAGGGACCAGCCTAGTCTACTCTACAGCCAGGGACCAGCCTAGCCTACTCTACAGCCAGGGACCAGCCTAGCCTACTCTACAGCCAGGGACCAGCCTAGCCTACTCTACAGCCAGGGACCAGCCTAGTCTACTCCACAGTCAGGGACCAGCCTAGCCTACTCTACAGCCAGGGACCAGCCTAGCCTGCTCTACAGCCAGGGACCAGCCTAGCCTACTCCACAGCCAGGGACCAGCCTAGTCTACTCCACAGCCAGGGACCAGCCTAGCCTATTCCACAGCTAGGGACCAGCCTAGTCTACTCCACAGCCAGGGACCAGCCTAGCCTACTCTACAGCCAGGGACCAGCCTAGCCTACTCAACAGCCAGGGACCAGCCTAGCCTACTCTACAGCCAGGGACCAGCCTAGCCTACTCCACAGCCAGGGACCAGCCTAGTCTACTCCACAGCCAGGGACCAGCCTAGCCTACTCCACAGCCAGGGACCAGCCTAGTCTACTCCACAGCCAGGGACCAGCCTAGCCTACTCTACAGCCAGGGACCAGCCTAGCCTACTCCACAGCCAGGGACCAGCCTAGTCTACTCCACAGCCAGGGACCAGCCTAGCCTACTCTACAGCCAGGGACCAGCCTGGCCTACTCTACAGCCAGGGACCAGCCTAGCCTAAACTTATAATAACTAGGTTGACAATCGTTCATATATGGACGTGATGGACTAATAGAAAGTAAACCTGTGTACTACTGAATTTGGACAATCCTAAAACGTTTTCCTATTTATGCTGCTAATGAAATCTGACCTAACAATCATAGGCCTATTGCTCGCTACCTGAGGCCTAATATAGCACATATATGTGCTACTAGGCCTAGGAATATTTAAATTTAGCTTTAACTTTATTTTTTCCGGACTCTATAAAATGAACAGCATCAAATTCTACTTTCTATGTCTCCATCACGTCAATATCTGTACGATTGTCCAAATAAATAACAAAAAGTTACTATAAATAGTTACAAAAAAGTACAATCTTATGAGGAGAATGAGTTGCCTTAGTCACATGAGGATAGCGACAGGTGGGAGCAGTCCCAGTGAAGAGGTTCAACAAAAGATAGCAACTACACAACTATAACAATTTACACGTGTTCAAAGTTCTTCAAGTTTTTAGTAGGAACCTGACCAAGCTGCCACTAGATGTAGCAACCCTTAAGGGAAAATAGCAACACAGAAAAGAAGGTGCAAGCTACACAAACAACACAAGCAACCCAAACAAGTAAACAAACAAAGTGTTATGACGGCCAGAGGCTCGGACAGTTGTTCACCGGTCTGCTATCTTCAAGTCATCCACCGGGTCTGCTATCTTACTCTTTACAGAATCTCTTTACTTCTATGTGAACAGAGACATCATGTGAAAGCAACCGTTCCTAAACGGCTCTGTCGCGTCGCGGGAATCGAACCTGAGAGAGCGAAAGTGAGAGCCAAAGATTAAATAGCGCAGCATTTTGGCTTAACAACACTAGTTTAAAGGCTTCGGCCAGCCATTACCTCCATCCTGGATACCTGGCGCTGATTGGAAATAATTGTAACAATTTGCACTTTCGCTAGAAGCAGGAGACCAGAGCTGATAATACCAGGTGGTACACTTGGTCACTGACAAGTGCTCCACTTATACACACACACACACACACCACATGTGTGTGTTTGTGTGACTCCACATGTGTGTGTCGGTGTGTGTGTGTGGGATGGTGCCCATTCCTCTGCCGAGCCTTCTGTTCCACGAGGGAGTTATTATTATTAACAACTTTATTGACAAAATTAATTACAATTTTGCCTAATCTGAGGATTTAAATTAATTCTTATTAAAGCGAGGATAATGCTGGTATTCACTGTCACGCAGGACAGAGGGTCATACATAAGACAATACGTCTAAACTGTAGGCGGAAGTATATACATATCATGGTTACAATCAATGTTTTAATGTATGGATATGTGAAAACAACTTTCTATTGTGCACTGCCACACAAGGGCAGGGATGGGTTCATAAGTGATGCAGCTTAGAAGTAATATAAATAAAATTGTTCTTCATTCTTTAAAATAGACAGCAAATTTTGGATAAATTGTTAGGATGTCGTCCAGAACACCTGAGTCAATGAAATAGTTACACAGTTGGTGGTACAAGAGGCAAGGAGGTCTAAAGTCCTTTACGGTTTCACATTCAACAATATAGTGTTCTAGTGAATGCATTAAAGGTCTATCACAGAGTTTACAATCTGAATATTCTGGTAGTGGCTCAGCCTCACTAACCTGCCAGATGTGCCTATAGCCAAGGCAAATTACCGCAATGACTACATCACATTGCCTGGTCCGGTTACTGTGCTGACCATACAAATACCTATTATTACAAAACTTGTCATAAGTTTTAATACTGAAGCATTCAGGTCTCTGGGTATTTCTTAGTTCTTCTAAGTCTGAATTAATTTCTTTAATTTGTATGTTTCTAATAATTGCATTAGATAGCCCAAAGTCATAATCAATGTTTTCTTTCCTGCAAGCCTCATTGGCCAATCGATCTACAAAGTCATGTTTTCCAACTCCAACATGGGATGGGATCCACACAAATTTTATACAATAATTATTATCATTGGCAAAAATTACATTCCATTTAATATTACAAGCTACCTCAGACATACATTGTAATGGGTTATTTAAGGACTGCAGAGCACTTTTAGAGTCACAGAAAATAACTCCACCACCATTGAGCTTAAGGTATTCAGTGGTTAGATAAATACCTAATAGCTCAGTCTGTGTTGTGCTTGCCCAGTTGTTCAGTCTCTGTGCACTAGACATGATCATTTCATTCCCTTTATGCACAACCTGTTCTACCAGTGCCTAACTGCACAGAGGCATCAGTAAAGGCGTAGGATTCAGTCGGTTTGAGATTTTGAAGATGACTGTCAATAGCTTCTAATGTTATACATCTCATAGTTTCAGTGTTATGCATTTGTTTTACACTGATGGGGGTATAATACAGAGAGACCTGCACATCTTTCCAAGGGGGAATATAGTGAACAGTGTTATCAGGATTAAGAGACACATTCAGTTTCAGAAGATTATAGGCACAACAACTGAGCCACATACTGTAAGAAACATTTTGCGGCGGATTGAGGGAACAGTCAGAATTGTTTAGAATGGATTTCAATATAATTTGGATAGAGCTGGGGGGACCATTATTTGTCAAAGTTTTGGTGCAAAACATAGTACTAAGTAGAACTATTCTTTCGTAAATGGAAGGTAAGTTTAGTTCCTTTCTCATGCTAACAATTCTGACAGTTCTAGGACAACCCAGTATGATGCGCATGGCATCATTCTGTACTACATCTAGGCCTTGTAATTGTTTAGGAGAAAAATTAAGAAGATGCAAGGCATAATAATCAACAACAGATCGTATAAAGGCAATATAAAAACTACGAGCATATTTTATGTTAATGCCAAATCCTTTGCCAACAAGAGTTTTGAGAGGTTTAAGACGCTCAACAAGTTGTTTGCGCAGGTTGCTGACGAGATTTGTATCAATAACCTCGACTCCAAGATATTTATAAGACTCACAAGTCTCCACGGGCACTCTGTTAATAGTATAGTTAACATGAAGAGAATGGGGAATAAGAACCCTTGTTTTATCAACAGAGATTATGAGGCCACATTCTACTACTGTCTTGGAGAATGCATCAAGGAACACTTGTAGCCTTGGTTTACTGTGTGCCATAATACAAATATCATCAGCATAACATATAACAGTTTCCGTAAGTTGTACAGGTATGTCATGGATAAGTTTGTGCATAAGTATATTGAAGAGCATAGGGCTTACGACACCACCTTGAGGTGTGCCTAGTTCGAATGCATCTGTTCTTGTACTTCTAACTCCTTTAAATAGGACACTAGCAAGCCTGTCGGATAGGTAGCTCTTTATCCAACTCAGAAGATTACCTTTGATTCCAAATTCAGCAAGTTGCTCTAATATTATTTCGCCATTCGCTACATCGTTGTTGTTGTTGTTGTTTAAGATTCGCTACCAGGAACAAAAAGTTCCAGGTAGCACTGGCTATGGTGAGCCCGTAGTATTCGCTTCATCGAAAGCTGACTTTAGGTCAATAAAGGCTGCCTGTGTCCCATCCTGGGAGTTTACAAAATATTCAGCAAAGCATGTTTGTGTGCTACACTTGGGCATGAACCCATATAGGTTTGGGGCCAGTTTTTCTTTGACCTGAAACATGACACGATTGAGAACAATTCTCTCCAAGACTTTACACATGCAAGATGTAAGGGAAATGGGTCTGAATTTTTGAGAGTTAGGTTTAGGAATTGGTATTATGAGACTTTGTGTCCATTTCTTTGGCAAGATACCTTGTGAGAGACTCATTTGATAGAGGTCAAGCAGAGGGTGGCTAGGGACATCATTCAGTAAGCTCAAGGTGTTATAAGTTATACCATCCTCACCAGGGGCAGTTTGTTTAGGTTTTCCTAATGCTGATGTTAATTCAAAGGGGGTTATAGCAAACTGATCTGTTAAATCTGGTGAGGAGGGTGCTATTTCAATATTAAAGTTTCTGTTAATGTTGATATTATTTAAATGCTGCTGTATATCTGGGGGTAAGGAAGAAATTTGTGAGACACTAGACCATTGAGCTAGGAGCATGTCAGCATATTCTGCAGGAGTATGATGAAGCTGAACTGGGGCTGAAGGTTTGGTATTGTTTTTAATTTTGTTCCACATTTCCGATAATGTTGTGGTTCTAATGATACCTTGTAGGAATTGTTCCCAATATGTGTCTTTAACTTGACCATTAAGTTCGCGAAAATCTCTGTTGGCATTAAGGAATGCAAGTAAATTGTCAGCTGTTTTGACTCGTTTATAAGAGTCAGCAGCTGAAGCACTTTAGCTCTGCAATAATAATAGGATCCTCTGTCCACGAGGAAGAACGAGTGTTCTTTTTTTCCTTGATTTAACCCAGGTATCATAATAACTGGTAATGATACTGACAAGATCATTGTAAAAGTGGTCCACTGATACAGGTGTATACCCAGTGTACCACTTGTGTACATAAGCCTTAAAGTGAGGTATAAGACTGTCTGGAAGTTTCGTCCCCACACTCTCACCTCTCCCCCCACAGGAGCCACACTCTCACCTCTCCCCCCACAGGAGCCACACTCTCACCTCTCCCCCCACAGGAGCCACACTCTCACCTCTCCCCCCACAGGAGCCACACTCTCTCCTCTCCCCCTCACAGGAGCCACACTCTCTTCTCCCCCCCCACAGGAGCCCACACTCTCACCTCTCCCCCCCACAGGAGCCACACTCTCTCCTCTCCTCTCCCCCCCACAGGAGCCACACTCTCACCTCTCTCTCCCCCACAGGAGCCACACTCTCTCCTCTCCCCCACACAGGAGCCACACTCTCTCCTCTCCCCCACACAGGAGCCACACTCTCACCTCTCCCCTCACAGGAGCCCACACTCTCACCTCTCCCCCCACAGGAGCCCACACTCTCACCTCTCCCCTCACAGGAGCCCACACTCTCACCTCTCCCCCCACAGGAGCCCACACTCTCACCTCCCCCCCACAGAAGCCCACACTCTCACCTCTCCCCTCACAGGAGCCACACTCTCACCTCTCCCCCCACAGGAGCCCACACTCTCACCTCCCCCCCACAGGAGCCCACACTCTCACCTCTCCCCCACACAGCCCACACAGGTCACACCAGCTGGGTGGTGGTGATGGGACACTCTCCAGTAGGTCACACCAGCTGGGTGGTGGTGGTGGTGGGACACTCTCCAGTAGGTCACACCAGCTGGGTGGTGATGGTGGGACACTCTCCAGTAGGTCACACCAGCTGGGTGGTGGTGATGGGACACACTTCAGTAGGTCACACCAGCTTGGTGGTGGTGGTGGTTGGACACTCTCCAGTAGGTCACACCAGCTGGGTGGTGGTGGTGATGGGACACTCTCCAGTAGGTCACACCAGCTGGGTGGTGGTGGTGGTGGGACACACTCCAGTAGGTCACACCAGCTGGGTGGTGGTGGTGGTGGGACACTCTCCAGTAGGTCACACCAGCTGGGTGGTGGTGATGGGACACACTTCAGTAGGTCACACCAGCTGGGTGGTGGTGGTGGTGGGACACTCCAGTAGGTCACACCAGCTGGGTGGTGGTGGTGATGGGACACACTTCAGTAGGTCACACCAGCTGGGTGGTGGTGGTGGTGGTGGGACACTCTCCTGTATGTCACACCAGCTGCGTGGTGGTGGTGGGACACTCTCCAGTAAGTCACACCAGCTGGGTGGTGGTGGAACACTCTCCAGTAGGTCACACCAGCTGGGTGGTGGTGGTGGTGGGACACTCTCCAGTAGGTCACACCAGCTGGGTGTTGGTGGGACACTCTCCAGTAGGTCACACCAGATGGGTGGTGGTGGTGGTGGTGGGACACTCTCCAGTAGGTCACACCAGCTGGGTGGTGGTGGGACACTCTCCAGTAGGTCACACCAGCTGAGTGGTTGTGGTGGGACACTCTCCAGTAGGTCACACCAGCTGGGTGGTGGTGGTGGGACACTCTCCAGGAGGTCACACCAGCTGGGTGGTGGTGGTGGGACACTCTCCAGTAGGTCACACCAGCTGGGTGGTAGTGGTGGTGGGACACACTCCAGTAGGTCACACCAGCTGGGTGGTGGTGGTGGGACACTCTCCAGTAGGTCACACCAGCTGGGTGGTGGTGGTGGTGGGACACACTCCAGTAGGTCACACCAGCTGGGTGGTGGTGGTGGTGGGACGCACTCCAATAGGTCACACCAGCTGGGTGGTGGTGGTGGGACACTCTCCAGTAGGTCACACCAGCTGGGTGGTGGTGGTGGGACACTCTTCAGCAGGTTACACCAGCTGGGTGGTGGTGGTGGTGGTGGTGGGACACTTTCCAGTAGGTCACACCAGCTGGGTGGTGGCGATGGGACACTCTCCAGTAGGTCACACCAGCTGGGTGGTGGTGGTGGGACACTCTCCAGTAGGTCACACTAGCTGGGTGGTGATGGTGAGACACTCTCCAGTAGGTCACACCAGCTGGGTTGTGGTGGGAAACACTCCAGTAGGTCACACCAGCTGGGTGGTGGTGGGACACTCTCCAGTAGGTCAAACCAGCTGGGTGGTGGTGGTAGTGGGACACACTCCAGTAGGTCAGACCAGCTGGGTGGTGGTGGTGGTGGGACACTCTCCAGTAGGTCACACCAGCTGGGTGGTGGTGGTGGTGGGACACTCTCCAGTAGGTCACACCAGCTGGGTGGTGGTGGTGGTGGGACACACTCCAGTAGGTCAGACCAGCTGGGTGGTGGTGGTGGTGGTGGTGGGACACTCTCCAGTAGGTCACACCAGCTGGGTGGTGGTGGTGGGACACACTCCAGTAGGTCAAACCAGCTGGGTGGTGGTGGTGGTGGGACACACTTCAGTAGGTCACACCAGCTGGGTGGTGGTGGTGGGACACACTCCAGTAGGTCACACCAGCTGGGTGGTGGTGGTGGGACACACTCCTGTAGGTCAGACCAGCTGGGTGGTGGTGGGACACACTCCAGAAGTTCACACCACCTGGGTGGTGGTGGGACACTCACCAGTAGGTCACACCAGCTGGGTGGTGGTGGTGGTGGTGGTGGTGGGACACACTCCAGTAGGTCACACCAGCTGGGTAGTGGTGGTGGGACACACTCCAGTAGGTCACACCAGCTGGGTGGTGGTGGTGGTGGGACACTCTTCAGTAGGTCAGACCAGCTGGGTGGTGGTGGGACACACTCCAGTAGGTCACACCAGCTGGGTGGTGGTGGTGGGACACTCTCCAGTAGGTCACACCAGCTGGGTGGTGATGTTTGGACACTCTTCAGCAGGTCACACCAGCTGGGTGGTGGTGGTGGTGGGTCACACTCCAGTAGCTCACACCAGCTGGGTGGTGGTGGGACACTCTCCAGTAGGTCACACCAGCTGGGTGGTGGTGGTGGGACACACTCCAGTAGGTCACACCAGCTGGGTGGTGGTGGTGGTGGGACACTCTTCAGTAGGTCACACCAGCTGGGTGGTGGTGGTGGTGGGACACACTCCAGTAGGTCACACCAGCTGGGTGGTGGTGGTGGTGGGACACTCTCCAGTAGGTCACACCAGCTGGGTGGTGGTGGTGGGACACTCTTCAGTAGGTCACACCAGCTGGGTGGTGGTGGTGGGACACACTCCAGTAGGTCACACCAGCTGGGTGGTGGTGGTGGGACACACTCCTGTAGGTCAGACCAGCTGGGTGGTGGTGGGACACACTCCAGAAGTTCACACCACCTGGGTGGTGGTGGGACACTCACCAGTAGGTCACACCAGCTGGGTGGTGGTGGTGGTGGTGGTGGTGGGACACACTCCAGTAGGTCACACCAGCTGGGTAGTGGTGGTGGGACACACTCCAGTAGGTCACACCAGCTGGGTGGTGGTGGTGGTGGGACACTCTTCAGTAGGTCAGACCAGCTGGGTGGTGGTGGGACACACTCCAGTAGGTCACACCAGCTGGGTGGTGGTGGTGGGACACTCTCCAGTAGGTCACACCAGCTGGGTGGTGATGTTTGGACACTCTTCAGCAGGTCACACCAGCTGGGTGGTGGTGGTGGTGGGTCACACTCCAGTAGCTCACACCAGCTGGGTGGTGGTGGGACACTCTCCAGTAGGTCACACCAGCTGGGTGGTGGTGGTGGGACACACTCCAGTAGGTCACACCAGCTGGGTGGTGGTGGTGGTGGGACACTCTTCAGTAGGTCACACCAGCTGGGTGGTGGTGGTGGTGGGACACACTCCAGTAGGTCACACCAGCTGGGTGGTGGTGGTGGTGGGACACACTCCAGTAGGTCACACCAGCTGGGTGGTGGTGGGACACTCTCCAGTAGGTCACACCAGCTGGGTGGTGGTGGTGGTGGGACACTCTCCAGTAGGTCACAGCAGCTGAAGGCGCTGAAGGAGACCAGATTGAATACTTCATACCCAAGACTCTACTACAAATTAGAGGTATTGTCAGGCAACATCACCGTGACAAGGTAACTGAGGAAAGGAGGATAAAAGCACAAACCAGTGAATCTGTACGATGGTACAACATGGTTGCAGCTGGCAATCCCAATCATTATGGCCGAAGAGGAGGAGGTCGAGGGAGAGAATCTGTAATAGCGAGAATCCGTCTTGGATACAAATATCCATGGAGATTTGGGATGGAAACAGCAGTTGATCAGCGAAGTTGCAGAATCTGTGGTGAGAGTGATGGACACCGCCTTGACCACTATCTACGTGAATGTGAACACCTGAGAAACATCAGAAATATGTGTAGAATAATAAACCCCACATTGTTTGAGTTAGGAAAACACTATTGGTCAAATATTGATACTGTTCTTAAAAGATTTCCCCATTTTGCACCCGCAAGATAACGTAAGCTGTCAAGGGTTGATAGATGTTAATCTTCTTGTTTGATGAGCTGTTCACTTGAGACAGTTAAGCAAGTCCCAGCTGTGTCTGGGTACAAGTGACAGGATGAACAACCCAGCGGGTTTTCTTCCTATTGGGGAGTGTTGTACATGCAGCTATGGCGGTGTGTCCACTCACAAGATGAGTGGCGCTGCCCAATAAACTCGCCCCTCGGGGCAAAATTTAAAATTTAAACCAGCTGGGTGGTGGTGGTGGGACACACTCCAGTAGGTCACACCAGCTGGGTGGTGGTGGGACACTCTCCAGTAGGTCACACTAGCTGGGTGGTGGTGGTGATGGGACACTCTCCAGTAGGTCACACCAGCTGGGTGGTGGTGATGGGACACACTCCAGTAGGTCACACCAGCTGGGTGGTGGTGGTGGTGGGACACACTCCAGTAGGTCACACCAGCTGGGTGGTGGTGGTGGTGGGACACTCTCCAGTAGGTCACACCATCTGGGAAGGTCACACCAATTATGATCAGGGACTAGGAGTCCCTGCTGGACGGCCGCACCAGAGACACCACCAGGGACGCCACCACGTCCCTCAGGACGCACTCCAACACACTCCGGAACTTTAGCCGGCGGGGCGGAGCTCGCCATAGCAGGGGGCGGAGACCAAATGTATGGAGGAGATGGGAATGTAGGTGAAGGGGCGGGGCCTGGCCGTGACGTCACGTCACCGCACGCCTCACCCGCTGGTCTGGACCAATGGCAGCGCTGAAAGTTGATGACGTGGTGAGGCGAGGGGGGCGGTGCCAGCCTACGTCACACAGGTGGTTGGTTGCTGGAGGGCGTCGAATGTGGGGTAAGGTATATTGTGGGTGTGCGGGAGCCACTAGCAGAGTATTAAGTATTGAACAGCAGTGCCGTGTGGACGTACAGTTACTTGTCTCTGGAACACTGGTAGGTGTGTGTGTGTGTGTGTGTGTGTGTGTGTGTGTGTGTGTGTGTGTGTGTGTGTGTGTGTGTGTGTGTGTGTGTGTGTGTGTGTGTGTGTGGGTGTGTGTGTGTGTGTGTGTGTGTGTGTGTGTGTGTCTGAGTGAATGTATGACTGTGTGAGTGAGTGTGTATGTGAGCGGTGAGTAAGTGTGTATGTGATCGAGTGAGTGACGGTATATGTGAGTGAGGGTATATGTGAGTGAGTGAGTGAGTGTATATGTGAGTGAGTGAGTGTATATGGGAATGAGTGAGTGTATATGTGAGTAAGTGAGTGACTGTGTATGTGAATGAGAGTGTATGTGTGTGAGTGAGTGAGTGTGTGAAAGAGTGAGTGTGTGTCTGAGTGGGTGTGTGCGTAAGTGAGTGAGTGACTGAGTGAGTGAGTGTGTGTCTGAGTGAGTGAGTGAGTGAGCGAGTGAGTGAATGAGTGAGTGAGTGTGTGTCTGAGTGATTGAGTGAGTGAGTGTGTGAGTGAATGAGTGTGTGAGTGAGTGTGTGAGTGAATGAGTGTGTGAGTGAGTGAGTGTGTGAGTGTCTATGTGATTGAGTGAGTGACTGAATGTGTGAGTGAACTAGTGAGTGCGCGAGCGAGTGAGTGAGTGCGAGGATGAGTGACCTCAACGCACGAGCCAGGAGGAGGAAGGAGGAAGCAGGAACGGCTGAGGGGGGAGGGAGGGGGCGTGTGTTGTGTTACTGGGTTATTGTTACCACGTGTGGCGGGCCCTCACCGCCCCTCACCGCCCCTCACAACCCCTCACAACCCCTCACCAGGGACCAAAGAGCCCGCTTACCGGGTTATTGTTGTTGTTGTTTAAGATTCAGCTACTGGGGACCAAAAAAAAATCCAAGTAGCACGGTCTATGGCGAGCCCGTAGTGGACTTACCTGGCACAGTAACTGTAACTCGTGCCGCTGCCTACCGGGGCACTTTCTGAGACAATACCGGGTCAACCGGGGCACTCTGGTTTGACCTCACAATACTCCCTGTTACCTGTGACCTGGGACTGTTAACGGTGTGTGTGTAAGTGACCTGGGACTGTTAACGGTGTGTGTGTGAGTGACCTGGGACTGTTAACGGTGCGTGTGTGAGTGACCTGGGACTGTTAACGGTGTGTGTGTGAGTGACCTGGGACCGTTAACGGTGTGAGTGACCTGGGACTGTTAACGGTGTGTGTGTGAGTGACCTGGGACTGTTAACGGCGGGTGTGTGAGTGACCTGGGACTGTTAACGGTGTGTGTGTGAGTGACCTGGGACTGTTAACGGCGGGTGTGTGAGTGACCTGGGACTGTTAACGGGGCGTGTGTGAGTGACCTGGGACTGTTAACGGCGGGTGTGTGAGTGACCTGGGACTGTTAACGAGGTGTGTGAGTGACCTGGGACTGTTAACGGGGTGTGTGAGTGACCTGGGACTGTTAACGGCGGGTGTGTGAGTGACCTGGAACTGTTAACGGGATGTGTGAGTGACCTGGAACTGTTAACGAGCTGTGTGAGTGACCTGGGACTGTTAACGGCGGGTGTGTGAGTGACCTGGAACTGTTAACGGGATGTGTGAGTGACCTGGGACTGTTAACGAGGTGTGTGAGTGACCTGGGACTGTTAACGGGGTGTGTGAGTGACCTGGGACTGTTAACTGGGTGTATGAGTGACCTGGGACTGTTAACTGGGTGTGTGAGTGACCTGGGACTGTTAACGGCGGGTGTGTGAGTGACCTGGGACTGTTAACGGCGGGTGTGTGAGTGACCTGGGACTGTTAACGGGGTGTGTGAGTGACCTGGGACTGTTAACGGGATGTGTGAGTGACCTGGAACTGTTAACGAGGTGTGTGAGTGACCTGGGACTGTTAACGGCGGGTGTGTGAGTGACCTGGAACTGTTAACGGGATGTGTGAGTGACCTGGAACTGTTAACGAGGTGTGTGAGTGACCTGGAACTGTTAACGGGGCGTATAAGTGACCTGGGACTGTTAACAATTCACCAGGAAACACAAGATCAGAGGTGGCATTTGGGGTAATCACTCCGAGTCAAATGACCCCGGGTTCGATTCCCAGTCGAGGCCTAGATGTTTGGTCAGATGTTTCCTAACACCTGATACATGTATCTTAGCAGTAATCAGGTACCTGGGCGTTATAGGCAGCTGTTGTGGGTTGGATCTCAGGGTGGGGAAATCAGGTTGAGCCTATCAGGACGCAGTCACAACGGAACTAGGATTTAGTTAGATTTTAGATTTATCTGTTGGGGATTTCGAGCATTTTTTTCTACTTCTGCAGCCCTGACCTGGGCTTCCTGTCTACCCGAATGAGTGTCTGGTCCGTATGCCTGCCGCCAGCTATCATAGTCTGGCAGCTCTGCTAACTCAGCATACACCTATTAGATTAATGATATACTTTGTACTGTAATTGTCGTTTCAGAATTTTGTTATTTTGCTGAGCAGGTTTGGCATCTACCTGTCGGTGTTTATGTGTATATAGCGGTAACTCTCTCTCTCTCTCTCTCTCTCTCTCTCTCTCTCTCTCTCTCTCTCTGTCTCTCTGTCTCTCTGTCTCTCTCTCTCTCTCTCTCTGTCTCTGTCTCTGTCTCTGTCTCTCTCTCTCTCTCTCTCTCTCTCTCTCTCTCTCTCTCTCTCTCTCTCTGTCTCTCTGTCTCTCTGTCTCTCTGTCTCTCTCTCTCTCTCTCTCTCTCTCTAGAGATGAGGAGACTCATTGTATCATTGTATCATGAGGGAAGGTGAGAATAGTGACTAATAGTGTAGATGAGGTGATGACAGTGACGAGTGTGAGGGAGGTGGATGAGGTGATGACAGTGACGAGTGTGAGGGAGGTGGATGAGGTTATGACAGTGACGAGTGTGAGGGAGGTGGATGAGGTGATGACAGTGACGAGTGTGAGGGAGGTGGATGAGGTGATGACAGTGACGAGTGTGAGGGAGGTGGATGAGGTGATGACAGTGACGAGTGTGAGGGAGGTGGATGAGGTGATGACAGTGACGAGTGTGAGGGAGGTGGATGAGGTGATGACAGTGACGAGTGTGAGGGAGGTGGATGAGGTGATGACAGTGACGAGTGTGAGGGAGGTGGATGAGGTGATGACAGTGAATAATGAGGACGGTGGATGAGCTGGGCTACCTGACCAATCAGGTGCTAGAGGAAGGCGGCTATAGCTGATGAGCTACAAGTAAGGTTCTTACTTATCAGAGTTGGCAGAGTCGAGCTACAGTTCCTGGGCTCCGGCATTTACAACTATCGGTAATCTTCTGCAAGGACTTCAGAACCGCGTGTTTCTCTTCACATCAAATTTTAACACGAAATACCCCACTATTTTTTTTTTGTAATTCGATCCTGCTGCATCACTCACACTTATGAGGCGTGTCCTCACCGCAGTGCCGGACTTCTGTGTGGCACAGTGGGCTACGTTCTCGACTCACAATCGGGGTGTGTGGGGGCAGGTGGGTGAGAGTGTGGATACACCAGGAAGTAGAGTGTACATGTTTTTTGCCTTAAAAAATACAATCAAAACACTCCCAATTTCACAGTTCCCTATTTTGCCAGGAATATCCAATTCCTGAGAGATGGAGCTGGGAGGACTGAACATCCCTCATACGACCAAAATCTTCAGCTGTATCAATTAGTGTGAGGA
Organism: Procambarus clarkii; assembly: GCF_040958095.1. NCBI lineage: Eukaryota > Metazoa > Arthropoda > Malacostraca > Decapoda > Cambaridae > Procambarus > Procambarus clarkii. The sequence continues at coordinate 28,451,483 of NC_091218.1, read as the reverse complement.
GGTAGTGAGCGGCCCTGAGGGGGGAGGGGAGATTAGTGAGGGATACTAGGTCAGTAGGTAGGCACTGTAGCACCTCTCCCCCCCCCCCCAGTGAGAGCCACCACACCCACCCCCTCCAGCGGCCTGTCTCTCTCTCTCTCTCTCTCTCTCTCTCTCTCTCTCTTTCTCTCTCAGAAATTTGGTTGACTTTTTGTATGAATGAATTTGGACAAACCGTAAAAGATTTGATATTTATGTTCGCTAATAAGACCTACCGTAAACTAATTATCCTAGGCCTAATGGGCACTATCTGAGGCCTAATACAGTACATTTATTTGCTATATTAGGCCTAGGATCATTTAAATTTGGTTTGAGCTTTATTTGTTACTTTGTCGACCCTCGTACTTCAAGCAAGTTATATAAATAATATACGAATACGTTCTAGTCATATAACTATATTTATATGTCCAGAAGGTACATCACCTGACACCTACGTGCCAAAGCGGCACCGCAGGGAAGGCCTAATGTGCCAGTTAGGCAGCAGAGTGGTGTCACTGAGATCCTCCTCTATTGTGGGTGCTGGAGGCCCAGTAGGTAGAGGTTATCTTGAGATGATTTCGGGGCTTTAGTGTCCCCGCGGCCCGGTCCTCGACCAGACCTCCACCCCCAGGACGCAGCCCGTGACAGCTGACTAACACCCAGGTACCTATTTTACTGTTAAGTAACAGGGGCATAGGGTGAAAGAAACTCTGCCCATTGTTTCTCGCCGGTGCCTGGGATCGAACCCAGGACCACAGGATCACAAATCCAGCGTGCTGTCCGCCCGGCCGACCGGCTCCTCCCGGCTATATATATATATATATATATATATATATATATATATATATATATATATATATATATATATATATATATATATATATATATATATATATATGCCGTACCTAGTAGCCAGAACGCACTTCTCAGCCTACTATGCAAGGCCCGATTTGCCTAATAAGCCAAGTTTTCCTGAATTATTATATTTTCTCAATTTTTTTTTATGAAATGATAAAGCTACCCATTTCATTATGTATGAGGTCAATATTTTTTATTGGAGTTAAAATTAACGTAGATATATGACCAAACCTAACCAACCCTACCTAACCTAACCTAACCTATCTTTATAGCTTAGGTTAGGTTAGGTAGCCAAAAAAGTTAGGTTAGGTTAGGTTAGGTAGGTTAGGTAGTCGAAAAACAATTAATTCATGAAAACTTGGCTTATTAGGCAAATCGGGCATTGCATAGTAGGCTGACAAGTGAGTTCTGGCTACTAGGTACGACATATATATATATATATATATATATATATATATGTCGTACCTAGTAGCCAGAACGCACTTCTCTGCCTACTATGCAAGGCCCAATTTGCCTAATAAGCCAAGTTTTCATGAATTAATATATTTTCTCTATTTTTTTTCTTATGAAATGATAAAGCTACCCATTTCATTATGTATGAGGTCAATTTTTTTTTATTGAAGTTAAAATTAACGTAGATATATGACCAAACCTAACCAACCCTACCTAACCTAACCTAACCTATCTTTATAGGTTAGGTTAGGTTAGGTAGCCGAAAAAGTTAGGTTAGGTTAGGTTAGGTAGGTTAGGTAGTCGAAAAACAATTAATTCATGAAAACTTGGCTTATTAGGCAAATTGGGCCTTGCATAGTAGGCTGATAAGTGCGTTCTGGCTACTAGGTACGACATATATATATATATATATATATATATATATATATATATATATATATACATACATACATACATACATACATACATACATACATATATATATATATATATATATATATATATATATATATATATATATCGACAATATCATGGGTATAATAACATTTTATTCACTCACAAAAAGGATCTGAGAAGCACCTACCTGGTACCCAGCTGAGACTTTCGAGAATTTTACAAATAGTTTAAAGCTGCGCGGGTGTTGTTATACTCGGGACGGTAATGACAATATTACAAGTGTTAGCGGAACTACTAGACAAGTTCTCTAAGGTTGTGTTGTTAGTAAGAGGGTAGGGGGGGCTTGGGGTAGCGGGGGTATTTGAGTAAGTTACTCTGTCTAAACTCCCAGTGTGACCTCCTTTCCATATATTTCTGTATCAGTTATAAAAATGGTGTATTTATTACACACACACTCACAAGGGGACACAGGTGGAGACTGAGTACCCACATGAGCCACAGGGACGTTAGAAAGAACTTTTTCAGTGTCAGAGTAGTTAACAGGTGGAATGCATTAGGAAGTGATGTGGTGGAGGCTGACTCCATACACAGTTTCAAATGTAGATATGATAGAGCCCAGTAGGCTCAGGAACCTGTACACCAGTTGATTGACAGTTGAGAAGCGGGACCAAAGAGCCAGAGCTCAACCTTCGCAAACACAACTAGGTGAGTACACACACACATTACGGCCCCCCAGCACGGATATAGCCTATTACATAGACCTTTTCCTTCCCTGTCCCACGTAGCCTGCCAAGCCCGCCTCCTGGGGAGGGTTGGAGGAAGGTATAGCAGCCAATATCAACCAGGTTCCTGCCTCGACCCTGGCTCAGCCGGGCGAGATCCCGCTAACCTAACTCCGCTCTCCCTTCTCCACTTTCTCTCTCCCCCCTCTCTCTCTGCTCCCTCCCCCGCCCTCACCCCTTCCCTCCACCTCACCCCATCTCTCATGTACTTCTCTCACTTCTATCTCTCTCTTCCGACGACCATACCCAGCCCCCATCAGACACCAAACATATCCAGCCCCCATCAGACACCAAACATACCCAGCCCCCATCAGACACCAAACATACCCAGCCCCCATCAGACACCAAACATACCCAGCCCCCAAACATACCCAGCCCCCTTCAGACACCAAACATACCCAGCCCCCATCAGACACCAAACATACCCAGTCCCCATCAGACACCAACCATACCCAGTCTCCATCAGACACTAACCATACCCAGCCACCATCAGACATTAACCATACCCAGTCCCCATCAGACACCAACCATACCCAGCCACCATCAGACATTAACCATACCCAGCCCTCATCAGACACCAACCATACCCAGTCCCCATCAGACATAACCATACCCAGTCCCCATCAGACACTAACCATACCCAGTCCCCATCAGACACCAACCATACCCAGCCCCTCACATCCTCGACCAATCATCACGTGGCTCTATTCAAATTAGCTCCTTGGGGGACTGCGGTTCCACATCATCGTGGCCACAGCTGGCCACAGCTGGCCACAGCAGGCCACACGGCGGCCGGCCAGCTGCCAGATCTGGTGTTGGCTAAGACGTAACTGACAAGAACCCCATGAGATTTTATATAGCCTGCTGGTGTGTATATGGTGGGGGTCAGTGTATGTATGGTGGGGGGTCAGTGAATGTATGGTGGGGGTCAGTGTATGTATGGTGGGGGTCAGTGTATGTATAGTGGCGGTCAGTGTATATGTGGTGATAGATGGTGTTAAGAAATGTATAACTAAGATGCGGGCATACAGTTTATGTAATGAATAGTGCAGGAGAAAGTATTAAACTATAGTGACAATATATGGTGTGTTCTAGTGGCGTTGTGGTATTATAGTGGTGTTATGTGGGGGACTTATGGTGTTGTAGTGTTGTAGTAGTGTTGTTGTGTTGTTATGACATTAAGAATGATTCTATATAATGAGATTCAGGATATGATCACCTACAGTGCTAGCGATGATGGTGACGTACACAGCTGGTGATGAAAGTGTCGATGGTGATTAGAACTGATGGTGATGGTGCAGTTATGGTGATGGGGAATAATGATGATACACAATGATGATGTTCGGTAATATTACCAACGGAATGATGATGATGATGATGATGATGAGTAACAGTGACCGTGTACAGTAATTGCGATGGGTGATGATGTTGGGGATGCCTAATATTAACATTGTACAGCGAGGGTATAGTGTTATAATGACACATGAGGGTGACAGGTGTGTTATAGACACAGGTCGAGGGTGACAGGTGTGTTATAGTGACACGGGAGGGTGACAGGTGTGTTATATTGACACAGGAGAGTGACAGGTGTGTTATAGTGACACTGGAGGGTGACAGGTGTGTTATAGTGACACTGGAGGGTGGCAGGTGTGTTATAGTAACACAGGAGAGTGGCAGGTGTGTTATAGTGATACTAGAGGGTGACAGATGTGTTTTAGTGACACTAGAGGTTGACAGGTGTGTTAGTGACACTGGAGGGTGACAGGTGTGTTATAGTGACACTAGAGGGTGACAGGTGTGTTATAGTGACACTAGAGGGTGACAGGTGTGTTATAGTGACACTAGAGGGTGACAGGTGTGTTATAGTGACACTGGAGAATGACAGGTGTGTTATATTGACACTAGAAGATGACAGGTGTGTTATAGTGACACTAGAAGGTGACAGGTGTGTTATAGTGACACTGAAGAGTGGCAGGTGTGTTATAGTGACACTAGAGGGTGACAGGTGTGTTATATTGACACAGGAGAGTGACAGGTGTGTTATAGTGACACTGGAGGGTGACAGGTGTGTTATAGTGACACTGGAGGGTGACAGGTGTGTTATAGTGACACTAGAGGGTGACAGGTGTGTTATAGTGACACTAGAGGGTGACAGGTGTATTATAGTGACTCTGAAGAGTGACAGGTGTGTTATAGTGACGCTGGAAGGTGACAGGTGTGTTATAGTGACACTGTAAGGTGACAGGTGTGTTATAGTGACACTGAAGAGTGACAGGTGTGTTATAGTGACGCTGGAAGGTGACAGGTGTATTATAGTGACATGAAAAGAGAAGCACTAATAACACCTCCATTACTCCCACACCTGTACCAACACATGTACTCACACCTGTACCCAAACTTGTACCCACATCTGCTCCCACACCTGTACCCTCATATGTAGCCGCACCTGTACCCACATCTCTACCCACATCAGTACCCACACCTGTACCTACATCTCTACCCACATCAGTACCCACACCTGAAGTTACGTCTGTAGCCGCACCCCTGTACCCACATCAGTAGCTACATCTGTACCCACGCCTGTAGCAAGACCTGTAGCCACACCTGTAGCTACACCTGTAGCCACACCTGTAGCCACACTCCACTACCAGCCTCCACTTCCCACCGTACGCCTGCGCGTGTGTGTACTTAACCTCTCCGTAAACCCCTGGTTTGCGCACCCTCGGGGCCACCTGCCCACCCCATCACCCACCCACTTTAACCCCCACCCACCCACCCACCTTGTAAGTGGGTCATGAAGGCTGGCCTCAGATAGGTCGAGTGAGATCCTCATGCTGATGGGTGGTGGAGGAGGAGGATGAGAGGGATGAGGAAGAAGAGAGGATGGAGAAGGTGGAGGATGCTTATCAATCTCTGATTACGTGGGAGTGAGGCTGGACTAATAACAAGTACGATTTGTTTGTCGTCACATTTAAGGTGATTGCATTCTAAATGACACACTCGTCACACGCACTCGCTCCAAGCACACACACTCACTCCAAGCACACACACACACACACACACACACACACACACACACACACACACACACACACACACACACACACACACACACCCAGGCGTGTGCCAAGGTCGTCCTTCAGTGCTCTACAATCCTCCGCCCTCTTCCATTTTCCACTGGGGGTTGGGTCCTCTCCAAACACTGAGTGGGTCAGTCACACCCATCAGGACCCTCAGTGGGCCCAGAACAGAGCCCTGGGGGACACCATTACACACACACCTCGACACCTCACATCTGACTGACTACTGGCTCTCTATCCTTGAGGACAGAAACCAACGCGTCACATGTGCCTGATCTTGGCTCCATCTTGTATAATAAGCTTTCACGAGGAACAATGTCAAGGGATCTTTGGAAGTTAGGAAGTTGCAGTCTACCAAATCTAATTTTCCCTATCGTATTGTAGTGACCTTGGCATATAAGTACCAAGTTTCTAACGTGTTTTCTTGCGTTACCTAGTCTATCGTTTCCCTCTTCATTCCTATTCATTCCTCTTCATTCCTCTCCATCCTCCTCCTCACTACTTTCGCCAGACTGGGAGGGAAAGCAGGCGAGAAGGTCATAGCTCAGAGGACACACAATACACAAAACAAATGACATGTCACCAAAAAGGAGAAGCGAAAAAATTTCCAGATAAAACAGTGGATGACAGTGAGGATTGCGACGCTGGCACTGGCCAGGTCTTCTCTTGGGCGCTCGGGAGCCCCGGGGTCTCTCTCTGGTGTCTGTGCTCTGTGTGTGTGTGTGGCTGTGTCTGTCTGTCTGTCTGTACCTGTCTGTGTGTGACTGGCAGTGTTAGTCATAAGAGTTATTGTTGTTATTATTATTATTTATTTAGTTTTCATTTAATTTTACCTCGAGGGGCGAGTTTATTGGGCAACGCCACTCATCCTGTGAGTGGACACACCGCCATAGTGACAGTATTGGGCAGGGTTACTCATCCTGTGAGTGGACACACCGCCATAGTGACAGTATTGGGCAGGGTTACTCATCCTGTGAGTGGACACACCGCCATAGTGACAGTATTGGGCAGGGTTACTCATCCTGTGAGTGGACACACCGCCATAGTGACAGTATTGGGCAGGGTTACTCATCCTGTGAGTGGACACACCGCCATAGTGACAGTATTGGGCAGCGCCACTCATCCTGTGAGTGGACACACCGCCATAGTGACAGTATTGGGCAGGGTTACTCATCCTGTGAGTGGACACACCGCCATAGTGACAGTATTGGGCAGCGCCACTCATCCTGTGAGTGGACACACCGCCATAGTGACAGTATTGGGCAGCGCCACTCATCCTGTGAGTGGACACACCGCCATAGTGACAGTATAGGGCAGCGCCACTCATCCTGTGAGTGGACACACCGCCATAGTGACAGTATTGGGCAGCGCCACTCATCCTGTGAGTGGAGATACCGCCATAGTGACAGTATTGGGCAGGGTTACTCATCCTGTGAGTGGACACACCGCCATAGTGACAGTATTGGGCAGCGCCACTCATCCTGTGAGTGGACACACCGCCATAGTGACAGTATTGGGCAGCGTTACTCATCCTGTGAGTGGACACACCGCCTATAGTGACAGTATTGGGCAGCGCCATTCATCCTGTGAGTGGACACACCGCCATAGTGACAGTATTGGGCAGCGCTACTCATCCTGTGAGTGGACACACCGCCATAGTGACAGTATTGAGCAGGGTTACTCATCCTGTGAGTGGACACATCACCATAGTGACAGTATTGGGCAGCGCCACTCATCCTGTGAGTGGACACACCGCCATAGTGACAGTATTTGGCAGTGCCACTCATCCTATGAGTGGACACACCGCCATAGTGACAGTATTGGGCAGCGCCACTCATCCTGTGAGTGAACACACCGCCATAGTGACAGTATTGGGCAGCGCCACTCATCCTGTGAGTGGACACACCGCCATAGTGACAGTATTGGGCAGCGCCACTCATCCTGTGAGTGAACACACCGCCATAGTGACAGTATTGGGCAGCGCCACTCATCCTGTGAGTGGAACACACCGCCATAGTGACAGTATTGGGCAGCGCCACTCATCCTGTGAGTGGACACACCGCCATAGTGACAGTATTGGGCAGCGCCACTTATCCTGTGAGTGAACACACCGCCATAGTGACAGTATTGGGCAGCGCCACTTCATCCTGTGAGTGAACACACCGCCATAGTGACAGTATTGGGCAGCGCCACTCATCCTGTGAGTGAACACACCGCCATAGTGACAGTATTGGGCAGGGCCACTCATCCTGTGAGTGGAACACACCGCCATAGTGACAGTATTGGGCAGCGCCACTCATCCTGTGAGTGGACACACCGCCATAGTGACAGTATTGGGCAGCGCCACTTATCCTGTGAGTGGACACACCGCCATAGTGACAGTATTGGGCAGCGCCACTCATCCTGTGAGTGGACACACCGCCATAGTGACAGTATTGGGCAGCGCCACTCATCCTGTGAGTGGACACACCGCCATAGTGACAGTATTGGGCAGCGCCACTCATCCTGTGAGTGGACACACCGCCATAGTGACAGTATTGGGCAGCGCCACTCATCCTGTGAGTGGACACACCGCCATAGTGACAGTATTGGGCAGCGCCACTCATCCTGTGAGTAGACACACCGCCATAGTGACAGTATTGGACAGCGCCACACATCCTGTGAGTGAACATACCACCATAGTGACAGTATTGGGCAGCGCCACTCATCTTGTGAGTGGACACACCGCCATAGTGACAGTATTGGGCAGCGCCACTCATCCTGTGAGTAGACACAGCCATAGTGACAGTATTGGACAGCGCCACTCATCCTGTCAGTGGACACACCGCCATAGTGACAGTATTGGGCAGCGCCACTCATCCTGTGAGTGGACACACCGCCATAGTGACAGTATTGGGCAGCGCCACTCATCCTGTGAGTGGACACACCGCCATAGTGACAGTATTGGACAGCGCCACTCATCCTGTGAGTGAACATACCACCATAGTATTGAGTGGAGATGTCAGACAGACATCATGGGTTCGAATCCCTGTGAGGTCATTTAAGGTGGACCTACTGCTTCTCCCCCATGATGTAACCTCACCACTTGTACCTAACTCCCGGGCATCTATTTACTGGGAGTCGAGCGGAGTCATCAGGTGAAAGAAAGCACGCTCAGCTATTTTGCTCTGTCCCGCTCGGGAATCGAACCCGGGTCCTTAGCGGACCACTGAGAAATGCTGCAACACATAAAGGTGTTTTATGTTAGCAACGGAGCAGGGGAAGTCAACCTCCCCCCCCCCCCGCCCTCCTGCCTCCACACTAAGCTTAGAGTGCTTGGTTCACACTCAGTTTACAGCGCCTAGGTCTCGGGATGAACTTGACCGCTTGACCCCACATTGATAACAACTGTCCTTTCGAATTTCTCGAACAACAGCACTGTCAAATTTTGGCCTGACTCTCACCATGGCTAGTAAATAAATTTCCACTAAGAGCTGGACGATATAACCAGACACACCTATTATCCACATTAACATATATGCTGCTAAGAGGTATGTAAGACTCAAGGCGACCTTAAGGCCCTCCACAATGACTTAGACCACATAAGTACACGAAGGAACGCATGGTAAATGGCATATACACATTTAAATGCAATCAAATCAGGCCCCATCACTCAGTAGGCGAAATCTGGAAAGACAAGATATTGAGAGGGTGATCTATGGCAAATTTCAAAGTTCCTTTCAAATATATGGATGGAGACATGTAATATTGAGCAGAAGAGGACAAAGATCCACATTACGGCACAAAAGGTGCCGGTAAAAGGTACGAACAATCTTAACACCTTACTAGGCTACAGATCAAAGGTTCTGGGGCACCAAGTCACGCGGCAAGTGAAGCAGTACTGATTCCCCGTTACTAAGAGGCGGCTCCAAGAGTTATTCGTACGGGGTTGTAAGGACAATCATCAACACCACCACCACCACTACCAGCAGCAGCAGCAGCAGTAGCAGCAGCAGGCAGCAGCAGCAGCAGAAGCAGCAGCAGCAGCACCAGCAGCAGCAGCACCAGCAGCAGCAGCAGCAGTAGCAGCAGCAGGCAGCAGCAGAAGCAGCAGCAGCAGCAGAAGCAGCAGCAGCAGCAGCAGCAGCAGCAGCAGCAGCAGCAGCAGCAGCAGCAGCAGCCGTGGCATTGACCGAGAGAGAGAGAGACGAGGCCAGCTGGCTGGTGCAGGGTGCGGCCAAGTTCAAGGTCTGCCTGCCACAGCCTTCACTACTACTCTTGTTGATGTTTCTGTTGCTCTCTTGTTGATGCTGCTCCTGTTGTTGACGTTTCTGTTGTCAACAGTGCTACTGTTACTGGTGCTGGCACTACTAGAGCAGTTCTTGATGTTATCGCTGATGGCATTCCTACTCGTCCTGATGGCGAGTGAATGAGAGAGAATGAGTTACCTCGTATGCCACTGTGGTTGACAGGAATGTGGCTGGGAGGTGTGTGGTTGAGAGGTGTGGTGGGGGGGACGCGTGTTTCTCGGCCAACTTGTCGTAACTGGGTCAGCTACTCTCCCGTCCCCCCCTCCCCCCCCCCCCCTGATTGACTGACTCTCCCCCGTCGCAGTATTCCACACTGTCTGTCACTCCACCAGTCATCTCAACTCTCCCTTGGATTATGATTGTCCAATCGATTCAAAATTGTTATTTTATCAAATGTAAATTAATTATTACATATTAGGATTTGGTGAACTAGGCTTGAGAACCTGGGGCCAGATTCACGAAGTAGTTACGCAAGTACTTACGAACGTGTCCATCTTTCCTTAATCTTTGACGACTTTGGTTACAATTATTAAACATTTTACAAGCATGAAAGCTTCCCAATCAATTGTTGTTATTGTTATAAACAGCCGCCTGGTGCTTCGGAGCTCATTAACTGTTTAATAATTGTAAACGAAGCCGCCAAAGATTGAGAAAAGATGTGGAGGTTCGTAAGTGTTTTCGTAACTACTTCGTGAATCTGGCTCCTGGACGGGGAACTGAGATATATCCCCCAAACATTCTTCGCACGGCCAGACACCACAGCAGTCCCACCACCAGTCCCACCACAGTCCCACCACAGTCCCACCACAGGCCCACCACCAGTCCCACCACAGTCCCACCACCAGTCCCACCACCAGTCCCACCACAGTCCCACCACCAGTCCCACCACCAGTCCCACCACAGTCCCACCACAGTCCCACCACCAGTCCCACCACAGTCCCACCACAGTCCCACCACAGTCCCACCACAGTCCCACCATAGAAGCACAAGGCCCCAATATTCATGTATCATTTTCTCTTAATTTTCATCATAAGGTAAAGTAAAATAAATTTCTGCAAACAGAAAAAAAATCTACCCAGTTCACCCTTAAGAATTATAATAGCCAGTAAACAGGTTCACAACAGGAAAAAAAGCAACAGAATTATACGCAACAGGTGAAAATAGTATCTGTCAAATGCTATACTAAATAACGAAACAATATAAGCATTCAAAAACACACTAATTTGCGATATTATTTCAACCACGAAACAAACACAAAAACAGAAGATAATCAAACGGCAAACAGGAACAGAGCAACAGTATTGCCACCAAACAGCTAAAGCAAGCAGTCAGGAGCGAGAAAGTGTTAAACAAACAGAACCCGGTGGTTCTCTATAGAAAAAAATAAAGAAACAAGGAAATTAAACGGACACAAAACCAAAAAACAAACAAAAAAAAACAGAGAAACGGGAGAGAGGGAACACAAACCCTTCAGTGACGGGGTGAGTAGCAAAGGGTAGGGAAACAGGAGGTAACAGAGTACGCAACGGAAGCAGCGAGCAACGGGATCCCCCCCCCCCCGACCACTGTTGGGCTTTGCAGTTGGTTGCTCCGTGTCTCTGTACACACACACACACACACACTAAACCTCACGACACTGTAAGACAGAAGAACTAGGGGAGACATGATCACCACCTATAAAATTCTCAGAGGAATTGACAGGGCAGATATAGACGAACTATTTTGCACGGGTGGTACGCGAACAAGGGGACACACATGTGGAAACTGAGTACCCAAATGAGCCACAGGGACGTTAGAAAGAACTTTTCCAGTGTCAGAGTAGTTAACAGGTGGAATGCATTAGGCAGTGATGTGGTGGAGGCTGACTCCACCACATCACGTGCCAGACCGATATCATTAAATTATAAGGAAAGTATAATGGAGCTGAATATTACCTTACCACACTTGGAGGGCGGCATAATCTAGGAGACATGATAACGTCATATAAAATCGTCAGGGGGAATTTATGATGACACAGAGAGACAGGGATGAGTCAGAGAGATTATAAGAATTTATTTTGTGTCACTGAGTAGAAAGTAAACAAATGGAAGAGAATAGATAAGTAGTATATAAGTTGATGTCATGATATTATTCGTATTTTTCTCCCTCTCTTGCAGACTGAGGCCGGGAGGAGCGCCCCCAAGGACCATGTTGCTGCTGAGAATGTGCTGGCTCCCTCTCCTGCTCCTTACCCTGGTCAGTCACCACCACCTGCATGCCTCTACACCCTCTCTTCCAGCGTTCATTGTTGGTCATGTTCAGGTCCTGGACCCGGGGGGTGGAACCTGTTGGTCATGTTCAGGTCCTGGACCCAGGGGGTGGAACCTGTTGGTCATGTTCACGTCCTGGACCCGGGGGGTGGAACCTGTTGGTCATGTTCACGTCCTGGACCCGGGGGGTGGAACCTGTTGGTCATGTTCACGTCCTGGACCCGGGGGATGGAACCTGTTGGTCATGTTCACGTCCTGGGTCCGGGGGGTGGAACCTGTTGGTCATGTCCACGTCCTGGATCCGGGGGGTGGAACCTGTTGGTCATGTTCACGTCCTGGACCCGGGGGGTGGAACCTGTTGGTCATGTTCACGTCCTGGACCCGGGGGGTGGAACCTGTTGGTCATGTTCAGGTCCAGGACCCGGGGGGTGGAACCTCTTGGTCATGTTCAGGTCCAGGACCCGGGGGGTGGAACCTCTTGGTCATGTTCACGTCCTGGACCTGGGGGGTGGAACCTCTTGGTTATGTTCAGGTCCTGGACCCAGGGGGTGGAACCTGTTGGTTATGTTCAGATCCTGGACCCGGGGGGTGGAACCTGTTGGTCATGTTCAGGTCCTGGATCCGGGGGGTGGAACCTGTTGGTCATGTTCAGGTCCTGGACCCGGGGGGTGGAACCTGTTGGTCATGTTCACGTCCTGGATCCGGGGGGTGGAACCTGTTGGTCATGTTCAGGTCCTGGACCCGGGGGGTGGAACCTGTTGGTCATGTATGTACAGGTCACATTCCCCCATTCCATACCGTGCAGGTCTGAATACATGACTTATGAGAGCTTGTCACTTGATATATCTGCGCCTCTTATCTCCATCGTATCGGCTTAGTTGATACGACCCAGTTTACGACCTCTCAGGCGCTGCGAGGTCCATCATACCAAAAGTAACCTGTAGTCGAAGACTTTGTATTTCGCATCTGGGTTCGTAATCTATTTAGTAAATACCGACTTTAGTCGCCTTGCTTCAGATAGGTGACCACTTAAGAGGTCTGTATATCTTAAGTTTTTGGTGAATCAGCTCACTGCACAGTTACAGTTGAAGAGTATTACAAATTAATGATATTTAGGCAGGAAACTTGCCACTGAAACCTGTTGGTAACTCAGACCTTCATCCCCAGACAGCACAAAATCATACAGTATTCACAATCGACTTGAGAATGGTCCAGGACGGACCGAAACGTCGTCGTCCCTTCACCTTCTAGTGTGTGGTCTGGTCAACATACTGTATCAGCCCGTCATCACAACAAAGGGCGGTGGTTCACATTGTATAAGTCAAACATCGAGAACACAAACGTTACATAAGTCGGTATTTGTACCTACAGTCCAGCGAGCCACGTTCGAGACTATGATTCGGGACGGGCTTCGTTCACCTTCAGCCTGTAACGTAAACTCTCCATAAACCAACGTAACTGTTGGTTTACGGAGTGTTTACACAGAACACAGAACACCTCACCAGACCTAACCTAACTTAGACCTAACCTATCCTAACATATCCTAACCTAGCCTACCATAAACCTAACCTAGACCTAACCTAATCTAACCTAACCTAAACCTAACCTAACCTAACCTAACCTAACCTATCATAACCTAGATTTAACCTAACCTAGACCTAACTTAACCTAGACTTAATCTAACCCGGACCTAACCTACACCTAAACTATCCTCACCTAACCTAGACCTAAACTATCCTCACCTAACCTAGACCTATCCTAACCTAACCTAGACGAAAGCTAACCTAAACCTAACCTAACCTAGACCAAACCTAACCTAATCTAACCTAACCTAAACCTAACCTAACCTAGACCTAACCTTACAGAAACCTACATATATATAATCATATTAATATTCATGTCAGAGAAAAAAGTTTGTTATTAGTCTGTATGGAAACTTCATGCTGCCTGCTGCTGCCTGCTGGATATGTCAAGACCTGCTCTTAGTCGGTACTTGACTTATTGCTTAGAACCTTAGTCAGTATTTGACTTATTGCTTTTGCAGGAGGATGTATACATTATATTTATGAAGGATGGTCGGAACATTGCAGACTCCGAGGTTGGGATTCAAGCAACATTTACGTATCGCTAAACCCGTACATTTTTTTTTCAAGCATGGCGGCTTAGTCTCTATTTATTAAACAGTTTAGCGCCTTAGAAACCTCGAAGTCAAAATATTATTATTGCTATAAACAGCCTCACGACGCTCGTAGCTCGTAAATGGTTAAATAAACGCAGACTGAGTGGCCATAAACGATGAACAGGTTTCGTAGGAGGACACATAAGTACGTGACGAATCTTGGCCCAGATTCCAATTAACGCAACCCATCCTCGACTCAAGTCCATTCCATCCAACGGTCGACCCCACAATTGCGTTCATAAATTTTAACATGCTGTTCACTCAAAACAGGAATTTTCTCAAATGTAAATTAATATTATAATATATTAGCATATTATGTATATACAGGCATAGGTTAGGTTAGGTGTTTAGGTTCTGTTGACGATTATTTGTATATGTAGTACGTGGGTGAAGCATTTATAGCGTTGTGGTTCGAACAAAATTCGTCAGTGAAGCACTTGTTCCGGAAGTGTTCGAACGTCAACAGTTGTGAGTCGTGTGTAAACCGTTTTTCATTCTTAAACAGCTGGGGGTTTGGCGGGTGGATGGAGTCACTTTTGGGTCTCGGTTTGGAGGACGGGCTGCTTAACCGCAGTTCGAACAACGAACGCTCTGTACCCAGCCCGTCCTCCAAACTGAGACCCAAAAGTGACTCCATCCACCCGCCAAACCCCCAGCTGTTTAAGAATGAAAAACGGTTTACACACGACTCACAACTGTTGACGTTCGAACACTTCCGGAACAAGTGCTTCACTGACGAATTTCGTTCGAACCACAACGCTGTAAATGCTTCACCCACGTACTGCATCAGCCCGTCCTCCAAACAAAGATCCAAAAGTGATTCCAGCCACCCGCCAAACCCCCTGTTTATGAATGAAAAACGGTTTACAAACGACTCACAACTGATTTCGTTCGAACACTTCCGGAACAAGTGCTTCACTGACGAGTTTTGTTCGAACCACATCGCTATAAATGCTTCACCCACGTACTACAAATGCAAATAATCGCCAACCGAACCTAAACACCTAACCTAACCTAACCTATGCCTATATTTGCACAATATACTAATATATTATAATATTAATTTATATTTGAGAAAATTCTTGTTTTGAATGAACAGCATGTTAAAATTTATGAATGCGTCTGTGGGGGCGACCGCTAGATGTAATGGACTTGAGTCGAGGACGGGTTGCTGTACCAAGCGTAGATTCGAGTTCCGGGTTCGAGGTTGGGCGCGGCGTGTACCCGTGCCAGGGCCGTGATCCGCAAGCCGGTGCTTGGTTCCGGTCACACATTTAGCGGGACCCAAGAGCCAGAGCTCAACCCCCGCAAACACAAATAGTTGAGTACATTACAGGTTGTTAGTCAAACCTCGACCAATCAGTGAGCTTCCCTCAAAGGTTCTCTTTTACGAGCTCCACTTTGTGTCTATTTACCTGAATTTACCTGAGGGCCACTGTAGCTGTCGAGTGGCCACGACGGGGGCAGAATCCTGCGGCTTGTCAAATGTTCCCGAGTAATTTGTTCTGTTTAGATCTTAAACTGAAGCAATATGTCTTTTATAACTTTGGCGGGTGTATCTATTCCATGGGTTTATCTGTTCCATGGGTTTCTGTGTTCCATGGGTTTAGCTGTTCCATGGGTTTATCTGTTCCATGGGTTTCTGTGTTCCATGGGTTTAGCTGTTCCATGGGTTTATCTGTTCCATGGGTTTAGCTGTTCCATGGGTGTATCTGTTCCATGGGTGTATCTGTTCCATGGGTTTATCTGTTCCACGGGTGTATCTGTTCCATGGGTGTATCTGTTCCATGGGTTTATCCGTTCCATGGGTTTATCTGTTCCATTGGTTTATCTGTTCCATTGGTATATCTGTTCCATGGGTTTATCTGTTCCATGGGTGTATCTGTCCCATGGGTGTATCTGTTCCATGGGTGTATCTGTTCCATGGGTGTATCTGTTCCATGGGTTTATCTGTTCCATGGGTGTATATGTTCCATGGATGTATCTGTTCCATGGATGTATCTGTTCCATGGATGTATCTGTTCCATGGGTTTATCTGTTCCATGGGTGTATCTGTTCCATGGGTGAATCTGTTCCATGGGGTTATCTGTTCCATTGGTGTATCTGTTCCATGGCTGAATCTGTTCCATGGGGTTATCTGTTCCATTGGTATATCTGTTCCATGGGTTTATCTGTTCCATTGGTTTATCTGTTCCATGGGTGTATCTGTTCCATGGCTGTATCTGTTCCATGGGTTTATCTGTTCCATTGGTTTATCTGTTCCATTGGTATATCTGTTCCATGGGTTTATCTGTTCCATGGGTGTATCTGTTCCATGGCTGTATCTGTTCCATGGGTGTATCTGTTCCATGGGTGTATCTGTTCCATGGGTTTATCTGTTCCATGGGTGTAACTGTTCCACGGGTTTATCTGTTCCATGGGTGTATTTGTTCCATGGCTGTATCTGTTCCATGGGTGTATCTGTTCCATGGGTTTATCTGTTCCATGTGTGTATCTGTTCCATGGGTTTATCTGTTCCATGGGTGTATCTGTTCCATGGGTGTATCTGTTCCATGTGTGTATCTTTTCCATGGGTGTATCTGTTCCATGGGTGTATCTGTTCCATGGGTGTATCTGTTCCATGGGTGTATCTGTTCCATGGGTGTATCTGTTCCATGGGTTTATCTGTTCCATGTGTGTATCTGTTCCATGGGTTTATCTGTTCCATGTGTGTATCTGTTCCATGGGTGTATCTGTTCCATGGGTGTATCTGTTCCATGGGTGTATCTGTTCCATGGGTGTATCTGTTCCATGGGTGTATCTGTTCCATGGGTTTATCTATAACCATA
The DNA here is from genome assembly GCF_040958095.1 of Procambarus clarkii. Classification (NCBI taxonomy): domain Eukaryota; kingdom Metazoa; phylum Arthropoda; class Malacostraca; order Decapoda; family Cambaridae; genus Procambarus; species Procambarus clarkii. The sequence goes on along the minus strand of NC_091218.1, from coordinate 28,434,351 downwards.
AGACTATCTGTTTGGTTGTTTGTCCAACTCTGAATGCCAGACGCTTGGGTCTATCCTCGCGAAACTTTGCATGGTGAGCTGTGATGGGATGGGGAGTGTCATAGGGTAGTTGGCGTCCACCCCTCATGCCCCCCTTCAAGAAGGGTCAGCTCCTATTCCAATTCCCAGCGACACGTATGAGGTCTAAAATGTTGGTTACATTGCTTATAGTACTCACCTAGTTGTACCTGCAGGGGTTGAGCTTCGGCTCTTTGGTCCCGCCTCTGTGCTTGAAAAGATTTTTTAGCTGTTATCGTTGGTAAATCGAAGTTGATACTGTGTTACTCTGGCATATTTTACCCAGTAGGAGAGAACTGGTGAACGAAAGAAAAGGAAATGAGAAAGAGAGGAAGAGATGAGAGAAAGGAGAGAGAGAGAGGAATGCAGTGAGAAAGACGGGACACATCTGGTGGTGGGCCGGGCTGACCAGGGCAGGGTGGGGGGCCCACACCATGTAACCACATGGGTGAAAGTCTCACCTGTTCTCTCCTACATATTGTGGCGCCCCAGCCTGCGTTATTGATGTAAATATATTGATGTAAGCATCTCTTAGTCACCAGTCCGACTGGTAGGACGGAACGATTTAGTTTACATAAGCAGTCGAGTTTTATGGAAATAAAGCAGTACTTAAATGTAAGAGTGAGCAAGAACCTAGACAAGCCACACACACACAGGATACACACAGGGAGAGGTGTAACCTGCTTCTCGCTGAGTATACTTGCTCAGGACAAAAGTATACTTGCTGATTGGTAAAAAATTGTTGTTGTTGCCTTAATAACCTTCCAGAGGGTGATACACATTAACCCCAACACATTCCCCCTCCCCTCTAAAAAAGCCACTGCTCTTTAATGTACTTTTTAAGATATTAACAGGAACTGGTTTGGCTTGTTGGTCAACAGAGGCCGCCACTCTGAGGGACAGTAGGGGCAAGGTGAAGCCTGAACCTTCAACAGTACCAAATGCCGCCCCTGAAGCATGACCAGAACCGACTATAGTACCACAATTAGTACCTAAAGCAGTACCTTGACAGAAACTGAGGTACAGTAACAACCCGCAATTTCCCGCGTCGTTGAACCGATAATCTTTGGTAAAATTTGAGATATTGACCCTTGAGACGTGTGCTTCAGCTCCCACCCTTTCCTGGAATGCACTAGGAGGGGATGTTGTGGAGGCTGACTCCATATACAGGTTTAAATATAAATATGACCAAGCCCAAAAGGCTCTGGAACGTTTACTCCAGTCTGTTAAGAGTTACGAGGCGGGACCCAAGAGCTGTGGCTCATCCCCCCTTCAAATACAACTAGGTACGTACAAACACATGCATACTTTCACACAAATAGCATCTCCACGTACTCTAAACTTCTCGGTACCGGGACCAGTCTTGTGGCATATCTCTGAACCTTCTGATGTTTAGACGCGTTCATGTTCTTTACGAATGGCCTCCATGCAGACGCTGCATACTCTAGTAGTGTTCTCACGTAGGTTATGTATAGTGTGTGTGTGGGTACGTGTTTTACACCGCGTCAACACTAAACAGGAAGTATGTCTCGGAGCAGTGCGGGGAGTGATGATGCTATCTGTCTGTCTCCTTCCTCTCGTGACTTGCAGCATCCACGCTTCACCCGCTCCCCCCCCCCCTCATCCCCTCACCCCCCCCAACCCCACCCTCCGGCACAACACAGTAACCCACATATGACGGCCTCCGTATTCTGGTACACTCCCACAGTCGCGCGTGTGTGTCTGTGTCTGTCTGCGTGTGCGTGTGTGTGTGTGTGTGTGTGTGTTTGTGTGTGTGTGTGTGTGTGTGTGTGTGTGTGTGTGTGTGTACTTACCTAATTGTACTTACCTAATTGTGCTTGCGGGGGTTGAGCTCTGGCTCTTTGGTCCCGCCTCTCAACCGTCAATCAACTGGTGTACAGATTCCTGAGCCTATTGGGCTCTATCATATCTACATTTGAAACTGTGAATGGAGTCAGCCTCCACCACATCACTTCCTAATGCATTCCATTTGCTAACTACTCTGACACTGAAAAAGTTCTTTCTAACGTCTCTGTGGCTCATTTGGGTACTCAGCTTCCACCTGTGTCCCCTTGTTCGCGTCCCACCAGTGTTGAAAAGTTCGTCCTTGTTTACCCGGTCGATTCCCCTGAGGATTTTGTAGGTTGTGATCATGTCCCCCCTTACTCTTCTGTCTTCCAGTGTCGTGAGGTGCATTTCCCGCAGCCTTTCCTCATAACTCATGCCTCTTAGTTCTGGGACTAGTCTAGTAGCATACCTTTGGACTTTTTCCAGCTTCGTCTTGTGCTTGACAAGGTACGGGTGTGTGTGTGTGTGTGTGTGTGTGTGTGTGTATTCCTAGTTATTTTTAGTTTATTTTTGCCCCGAGGGGCAAGTTTATTGGGCAGCGTTACTCACCGCCATAGTGACAGTATTGGGCAGCGTCACTCATCCTGTGAGTGGACACACCGCCATAGTGACAGTATTGGGCAGCGCCACTCATCCTGTGAGTGGACATACCACCATAGTGACAGTATTGGGCAGCGCCACTCATCCTGTGAGTGGACACGCCGCCATAGCAGCATGTACAACACTCCCCAATAGGAAGAAAACCAGCTGGGTTGTTCATCCTGTCACTTGTACCCAGACACAGCTGGGACTTGCTTAACTGTCTCAAGTGAAGAGTTCCTCAAACAAGAAGATTAACATCTGTCAACCCTTAAAATCTTACGTTATCTTGCGGGTGCAAGATGAGGGAATCTTTTAATAACTGTATCTATATTTGACAAATAGTGTTTTCCTAACTCAAACAATGTGGGAGTTTATTATTCTACAAATATTTCTAATGTCTCTCAGGTGTTCACATTCACGTAGATAGTGGTCAAGGCGGTGTCCATCACTCTCACCACAGATTCTGCAACTTCGCTGCTCAACTGTTGTTTCCATTCCATATCTCCAAGGATATTTGTATTCAAGACGGATTCTCGCTATTACTGATTCTCTCCCTCGACCTCCTCCTCTTCGGCCATAATGATTGGGATTGCCAGCTGCAACCATGTTGTACCAGCGTGCAGATTCACTGATTTGTACTTTTATCCTTCTTTCCTCAGTTACCTTGTCACGGTGATGTTGCCTGACAATACCTCTAATTTGTATAAGAATCTTGGGTATGAAATATTCAATTTGGTCTCCTTCAGCGCCTTCAGCAGCCAGCACATCTGCTCGTTCATTTCCACATATTCCAACATGGGAGGGGATTCCCAGAAACTTGATGACTCTTCCTTGATTGGTAAGTACTCTCACAACTCTCTTAATTTCAGCGACTATCGCAAGATTTTCTGCCCGATTTTTACTTAGGCTTTGTAGCGCTGCTTTTGAATGAGTGCAAATCACTGCACCATTAGTGTTTCGTTCAAGGAATCTTAACGCCATAACAATGGCAGTTAGCTCTGCTTGCGTTGAAGAGGCATAGTTCTCAATACGTGTTTTTCCTTCATTTCCGCTTTCAAAGGTATTATTCCTAATTACCGTGTATGCTGCACCAGCCCTGCCATTGACAGGGTTAGATGACCCGTCAGTGTAGATTTGATCTGGTTCATCTCCGGTTTCTTTATAAATTTCCTCGAAAAACTTGTGCCCCATTTCTTGTGGTATCATGTTACACTTTTTTATTGCCATTTCATTGATAAATAATCCTGCATGAGTCATCCTCCCAGGGAGGTAACCTCTCTACAGGCAGGAGCTCACGGGCTTGCTCAAGGAGGTGAAGTTCTTCGAGGTAGCAGACTGATCTGTGATGCCATTTTTTGCTTCACCTGTTTCCCCCTGTAACACAGAACTCAGTTTTGTCTTGGCAATATCATTGTAACAAGGATCTCTGGCTATCATAATTGCAAGCTTAGCATTCAGCTCCTTGATTCTGCTTTTAACACTGGGGAGGGACAACTCCTTTCGTAAACTAGACGTTTGGGCAGTTCTTGGGACCCCAAGAATGATTATCATGGCTTCATTTTGTTTGCTTTCGAGCCTTCTCATATCGCTTTGGGAGTAGGTGCACAGAACTGGTGCGGCATAGTCTATGACGGAGCGCACATAGGCTGTTTACATCATTTTAAGCACGACAATAGAGGCTCCATGTCCATTTCAGGTCATGGCTTTCAGTGCCCTGAGTCGACTTTTGCATGTTCCTATGAGTTGATTGAGCTCCTCTTTCTTTCCCTTGTTACAGACGACAGTGACGCCAAGGTACCGGTAGTGGTCAACCCATTCATGTGTTACACCATTATTTTGTAGTTCTTATTTATCTCCCCTCTTGTGAGGAGAGTATGCTTTTGTCTTGTTTGTGGAGAGAGTGAAACCGAGATCAAGACATTTCCTTCCAAGGAGTTCAATGGACTGTTGAATTTTTCCCAAAGTTTGAGCTTGTATTAGGACACCATCTGCATACCTCGAGTACAGTGCCACCTGGCTGTGAGAGCAACAGTGCCACCTGGCTGTGAGAGCAACAGTGCCACCTGGCTGTGAGAGCAACAGTGCCACCTGGCTGTGAGAGCAACATAGTGCCACCTGGCTGTGAGAGCAACATAGTGCCACCTGGCTGTGAGAGCAACATAGTGCCACCTGGCTGTGAGAGCAACAGTGCCACCTGGCTGTGAGAGCAACAGTGCCACCTGGCTGTGAGAGCAACATAGTGCCACCTGGCTGTGAGAGCAACACAGTGCCACCTGGCTGTGAGAGCAACAGTGCTACCTGGCTGTGAGAGCAACACAGTGCCACCTGGCTGTGAGAGCAACAGTACCACCTGGCTGTGAGAGCAACACAGTGCCACCTGGCTGTGAGAGCAACAGTGCCATCTGGCTGTGAGAGCAGCATAGTGCCACCTGGCTGTGAGAGCAACAGTGCCACCTGGCTGTGAGAGCAACATAGTGCCACCTGGCTGTGAGAGCAACAGTGCCACCTGGTTGTGAGAGCAACAGTGCCACCTGGCTGTGAGAGCAACAGTGCCACCTGGCTGTGAGAGCAACAGTGCCACCTGGCTGTGAGAGCAACAGTGCCACCTGGCTGTGAGAGCAACATAGTGCCACCTGGCTGTGAGAGCAACAGTGCCACCTGGCTGTGAGAGCAACAGTGCCACCTGGCTGTGAGAGCAACAGTGCCACCTGGCTGTGAGAGCAACAGTGCCACCAGGCTGTGAGAGCAACACAGTGCCACCTGGCTGTGAGAGCAACAGTGCTACCTGGCTGTGAGAGCAACAGTGTCACCTGGCTGTGAGAGCAACAGTGCCACCTGGCTGTGAGAGCAACAGTGCCACCAAGGCTGTGAGAGCAACACAGTGCCACCTGGCTGTGAGAGCAACAGTGCCACCTGGCTGTGAGAACAACAGTGTCACCTGGCTGTGAGAGCAACAGTGCCACCTGGCTGTGAGAGCAACAGTGCCACCTGGCTGTGAGAGCAACAGTGCCACCTGGCTGTGAGAACAACAGTGCCACCTGGCTATGAGAGCAACAGTGTCACCTGGCTGTGAGAGCAGCACATAACCATGGCTTCGGGTGGACAATTTTATTGTTACATTTTTAGTTTTAAAATGACTTGAAAGTGCTTACTTTTTCTTTTCACTTTCACCTGTTTTATTGCTTCCTTGACCCTCCTCACTTTCTCTTATATATATATATATATATATATATATATATATATATATATATATATATATATATATATATATATATATATATATTATATATATATATATATATATATATATATATATATATATATATATATATATATATATATATATATATATATATATATATATACAATGAATGGGTAAATGCGTTTAGCTGTGATGTGACGCCAGTCACAGCTGTGTGACGCGAGGCGCCACTGTACAGCTTTCTGACGGAAGGGACAGCGGTGTGACGCACGATGCGTCATAGTGACGCATCGCTGTGACGCGGGAACGCGCATTAGACGTACCGGAAAGACACAGGTCGACCGTAGAAAGACCGATGGTGAGATCACCTGTCTCCCTCAACCACTCACCTCACCATATAATTTTGGGTTAATCTAATAATATGGTTGATTGGGCAAGTCAGCGGTGTTGCTGGTGAAGCTGGCAGCTTAAAGCTGGTCTGCCACATCATCTGAAGCCTGGCCTTAGATATTCATCTCTATGATGAACTCATTTATAATGAGTCTTATCTAGTGCCAAGTTACCATCATGTTGGCAAGAGGGTGACGCTGGTGCCAACTGTAGGCCGAAGCCTTCGTGTGGTCGGGTTGACGGGAGTTGAAGAGTATGTTGAGCGATGATCTGGTGACAGGTGGAAGCAGGATGAGGCAGTTGATGGCCGACCGTCTGGTGACAGGTGGACCCATATAGCAAGACTATAGTGGTTAGTCCTGTCTCGCTGTCATCCCAGCCCGTCCTTCTAAAGTTTCCTAATGTCAAGAAACTGTCTAAAGTGCCCTTATCCTAACTTACCAGAGGACCCAAAACAGAAAATGGGACAGTATGGTCAATTTCGCGAGCTGCTACCATTTTCTAGTACGACAATATTTGGCCTTAGGTAGTGTATACGTCAAAATGCTTCGTTCTATTAGGAGGAATGACTGTTTCTCCACCTTGTTCAGAGTACGGGTGAATGATTGTGCTTCGGTACCAGGTATTGCTCAACAACACAGGCTTGCCCCTGCCCCCCCCCCCCCCTCTCTCTCTCTCTCTCTCTCTCTCTCTCTCTCTCTCTCTCTCTCTCTCTCTCTCTCTCTCTCTCTCTCTTCTCTCTCTCTCTCTCTCTTCTCTCTCTCTCTTCCTTCATACCACTTTCTTGACAAATATATGCAAAAATATAACAAAACAATGATGATCTACCTCCTGTGAGCAGCAATAAGTTAACTTAATGTAACAAATATAATCTTTTAGCATGTTATGTGTGTGTGTGTCCTGGCGGGTGGCCAGCCCAGACGTGACTCCTGGCGTGATACATGACGCTCAGGCTCTTACTGTCCTCCTCTGGTGTACCTCGTAAGATTTGTGAGCTCCTCGGGGTATAGCTTGCAAGGTTTCAGTACTTCTCGGATATCTAGTAAGATTCTCATCTATTCATCAACGCGTATTATATATATTGTATATTTTAATTCATTGTCCAGCGTCTGCAATTATTTATATATAAAATTCCTTCCCCTACTTGCTCAAAAATTTAATTTAAACAATCAGTTTAATAAAACATAACACTTTTTACTTAGCTTGAAGAATTTCCCGCCAATTTGTGTTGTAATGGCGGCGCGTAACCCGGATGTAACATGGCGGTTGTTACACTTCCGGTTCCCGCCATCTCGCTTCCCAACCTCGTTTTCCTCAAATATTTGTGTAACATTCTTCCGTTTCGCAACATTTTATAGTCAGACCAGCAGAGAACAATCAGATAGACGGATATAAAATTAATTATAATTGGAAATATGTTGACAATTAACAGAAACATATATAAATGATAAACATTCAGAAACTCACACAACACGAAAAGATATATATGCGAAGAGAAAAATAAACAGACAGTAAAATAATCAAAGAAAATGGTAAGCGAACAGGTGAAGAGACGGAAGGGAGGGAATTATTAGGGGAAACCACCAGGCCATTACGACTATATAGCACTTGGAAGGGGTCAGGACAATGATTTTGGGATGGGACGAGGATGTGGGAACGGAATTGCCCAACCACTTGGACAGTTGGGGATTGAACGCCGACCTGCATGAAGCGAGACCGTCGCTCTACCGTCCAGCCCAAGTGGACAGAGAGGAAGAGCCACTGTTTATTTCCAAGGGCGTCGGACTGCTGGAGAACTTGAAGGTCGCTTGAATTTTCCGGGAGAGAAGTGTGTATGACAACACCAACACGTCGTGGATATCTGAGGATAGCCACAGGTGTTTCTCATTGCTTCGTGCGCCATCACATTTATATGGACAAACCCATGCCGGTAGAGCGGCGGTCTCGCTTCATGCAGGTCGGCGTTCAATCCCCGACCGTCCAAGTGGTTCGGCACCATTCCTTCCCGCCCCCCCCCCCCCCCGACCAATCCCAAATCCTTATCCTGACCCCTTTCCCAGTGCTATATAGTCGTAATGGCTTGGCGCTTTCCCGACAATTCCCTTCCCTTCCCGTGCCGAGACAGCCCATTAGAGTGAAAGGTGCAGAAAATGTCGTGGGGGCGTCTGGGAAATAGGTTTTAAATTTAGCGACTATTACAAATGGGCTCAAGGAATAAACGCCAAAATTAATTTAGCAAGAAAAAGTTGCACTCATGAACAATGTTGAAGAGTTTATTAACACGTTCATCAACCGTATCGTCACAGTCACACGGTGGGTAATATGGACTCCGTACTCATCATGTACTCACCTAGTTGAGCTTCGGCTCTTTGGTCCCGCCTCTCAACTGTCAATCAACTGGTGTACAGGTTCCTGAGCCTATTGGGCTCTATATTATATCTACACTTGAAACTGTGTATGGAGTCAGCCTCCACCACATCACTGCCTAATGCATTCCATCTGTTAACTACTCTGAGACTAAAAAAGTTCTTTTTTCTATTTTTTTTCTTATCTAATTCTTTCTAATATCACAATGGCTCATCTGGGTACTCAGTTTCCCCTGTGTCCCCTTGTGCATGTGCCCCTTGTGCGTGTGCCCCTTGTGCGTGTGCCCCTTGTGCGTGTGCCCCTTGTGCGTGTGCCCCTTGTGCGTGTGCTCCTTGTGCGTGTGCCCCTTGTTCATGTGCCCCTTGTGCGTGTGCTCCTTGTGCGTGTGCCCCTTGTGCATGTGCCCCTTGTGCATGTGCCCCTTGTGCGTGTGCTCCTTGTGCGTGTGCCCCTTGTTCATGTGCCCCTTGTGCGTGTGCCCCTTGTGCGTGTGCCCCTTGTTCATGTGCCCCTTGTGCGTGTGCCCCTTGTGCGTGTGCCCCTTGTGCGTGTGCCCCTTGTTCATGTGCCCCTTGTGCGTGTGCCCCTTGTGCGTGTGCCCCTTGTGCGTGTGCCCCTTGTTCATGTGCCCCTTGTGCGTGTGCCCCTTGTGCGTGTTCCCCTTGTGCATGTGCCCCTTGTGCGTGTGCCCCTTGTGCGTGTGCCCCTTGTTCATGTGCCCCTTGTGCGTGTGCCCCTTGTTCATGTGCCCCTTGTGCGTGTGCCGCTTGTGCGTGTGCCCCTTGTGCGTGTGCCCCTTGTGCGTGTGCCCCTTGTGCGTGTGGCCCTTGTGTTCAATAAATCGTCTTTATTTACCTCGTCAATTCCTCTGAGAATCTTGTATGTGAGCAAGTGGTGAGGAGCTTACAGACACATGGTAACATGGACCCCGTACATGCTAATGACGGAGTCTAAGAGACAGGAAGCGTGTTGAGGCTGGTGTTGACGGAGTCTAAGAGATAGGAAGCGTGTTGAGGCTGGTGTTGACGGGGTCTAAGAGACAGGAAGCGCTCCGGGACGGAAAGTGTCATCCTCTTACACTCACCTCAACTTCTTAAACCCATTACGGTGCGCATTTATAAAATCATCACTCAAGCGTTTGTTTTGGTAAACCTTGACAGCGCAAAATGAATGTGGACAACCCGGTAGCCTCCAGTACTGTGTGGGAGGAGACGCAAGCTTGAGTCAGGATAGTACAAGCTCCCGACAGCTTGAGGCTGGGTCAAGCTCCCGGCCTCCGTCTCAGCCCCGCAGGACCACTCATCTCAACATGGTCTTTAAGTACGTATGGAGACTATGGTCTTGCCCCGGTTAAAGTATTCAGAAGACACATTCCGGATATATCATCGACATTCAAATGTTGATTTGCATAATTATGATAATTTCCTTTATAAAGTATACATAGGAAGTGTATAAAGTGTCTCGTTGGTTGATGCCAGTCTCCTGAGACAACTACGGGAGAGGTCAGCCTTTTTTGTAACTATCATTCTCGACTTCAACGTTTGTTTGGATATGATTTGATCTAAGCATGTGCATGATGATCAGACCCACGCATCACAAGAGGGAAAAACGACGACGTTTCGGTCCGTCTTGGATCATTATCAAGTCGTGTGTATAGACACGACTGGATAATCACTGATGAATTGGTCATCATATCTTCAGCCACTTTATTGTGACTCATAGCCAGGATGGAGGTGCCGGGGCGGTGTATAGTGTATGGGGTATAGTGTAGGGATAGTGTCTAGTGGTGGTAATTCACTTCGTCATCGCTGTGGTGTACATATTTACCTTGATCTACATATGGAGGAAGGCACACACAGAGAGAGAGAGAGAGAGAGAGAGAGAGAGAGAGAGAGAGAGAGAGAGAGAGAGAGAGAGAGAGAGAGAGAGAGAGAGAGAGAGAGAGAGAGAGCTTCGAACTCAGACAGGACAGACTCGTGAAAGTGGGTCGCATCACTTTCATCTGCCTCTTGTTGTAAGCGGTTATTACGACCGACCTCTGGTCACAACCCCCAGACGAGTGTGGTGATGCGCCAGACGTCGCTCTCACCTGTGGTCAATAATGCAGCGGGTCACTAACGAGAGCAGGTAAGGTAAGATATGAGACAGGAACTGGCGAGTGGCTCGGTGTCACTCTGACCTGACCGGTCTTCAGGTGGGAACCTTCCCACCTGACAACACCACACAGCACCAGCTGCTGTGGTGGTGGTGGTGGTGGTGGTGGTGGTGATGGTGGAGGTGGTGGTAGCCGTGGTGGTGGTAGCTGTAGTGGTGGTAGTGCTGGTAGTAGGGGCTATGCAAACACCAGTGGTGTTTGTAGTGCTGGGTTAGTGATGTCGTCGAGTCTCCGGTCGGGCGTAGCTCCCGGACTTCAATAATAACCATCCCCCCGACGGTCAAGCACCGGTCACTCACACGGAAACAGTCCCCCCCCCCCCCCCCCCCGTCACTAACCATCTGGCCGTTCCAATCAGCGCTCCGCGAGTCAGTTCGAACGAATTCCTTTGCGTGCGCGAGGAAGGAGGCGTCGTCCGCTGTGGCCACACTGACCTACTCTCCGGCCGACCTGCCCATTACAGAACCTGCACGGCACAGTAACACTGACTTCCTATTTGGACAACATGGTAGGAGGCGGCGGCGGCCGGGCGGGTGTTTACACCGGCGCCTCCAGGCAAGAGGCCGGGGCTGACGTGTGTGGTGAGGACGGACGCTGACGCCAGAGCCCGCCACCGCCGCCGCCACACAACACGAGGGAGAAACAAAGTCACGTGGCTGTAGCCACACACACGATCAGTCTCTGTCTCAAGCACAGTCACCCGTCTCACACGCACACACACAGCCGTCAGGGGCCTGGTGGCTGAGTGGACAGCACTCGGGTTTTGTAGTCCTAGGGACTAGGGATTGATCCCCAGCAATGGCGGAAACAAATCTGTAGAGTTTCTTTCACCCTGATAGCCTTGTTCACCTAGCAGAAAATAGGTACCTGGAAGTTTAACAGCTGTTACGGTTTTTTTTTTTTTTTTTTTTTTTTTTGTGTGTGTGTGTGTGTGTGTGTGTGTGTGTGTGTGTGTGTGTGTGTGTGTGTGTGTGTGTGTGTGTGTGTGTGTGTGTGTGCGCGTGAAAAAAAGTTGATTAATAGAGCTGAGAGGCGGGCCGAAAGAGCCAGAGCTCAACCCCCGCAAGCACAGCTAAGTGAATACACACACACACACACACACACACACACACACACACACACACACACACACACACACACACACACACAGGCAAGAGGCACTGAACTACAGGCCAGTTTCCCTAAATTGTATACTATGCAAGGTGATGGAGAAGATCGTGAGGAAAAGGCTCGTAGAGCATCTGGAGAGAAATAGCTTTGTAACACACCCCAACATATGTTCAGAAATGGTAACTCGTGCCTCACAGGTTTAATAAAATTCTATGACCAAGCATCAGGAATTAGGCAAGAAAGAGAAGGGTGGGCAGACTGCATTTTCTTTGATTGTCAGAAAACATTTGACACAGTACCCCATAAAAGACTGATACAAAAGTTGGAGAAACAGGCAGGGGAAAAAGGTAAGGTGATCCAATGGATAAGGGAGTATCTAAGCAATAGGAAACAGCGAGTAACTGTGAGGGAGAGAGACATCAGAGTGGCGAGATGTCACCAGCGGAGTCCCACAGGGCTCTGTACTTGGACCTATCATGTTTCTGATATATGTAAACGATCTTCCAAAGGGTATAGACTCATTTCTCACAATGTTTGCTGATGATGCAAAAATTATGAGAAGAATCAAGACAGATGACGATAGACAAGGACTACAAGACGACCTCGACAAACTGGAGGTGTGGTCTAGAAAATGGCTGCTAAAGTTCAACTCAGGAAAGTTTAATGAAATTAGGCGAAGGGAGCAGGAGGCTGAACACAAGGTATCATCTGGGAGGTGAAATCCTGCAAGAGTCAAATAGAGAGAAAGATCTGGGGGTTAATATCACACCGAACCTGTCCCCAGAGGCCCACATCAGAAGGATATCATCAGCGGCATATGCTAGATTGGCCAACCGAAGAACTGCCTTTAAAAACTTGTGTAAGGAATCGTTCAGAACTTTGTATACCACTTATGTAAGACCAATCCTGGAGTATGCAGCTCCAGTCTGGAGTCCATACCTAATTAAACACAAGGCAAAGCTAGAGAAGATTCAGAGGTATGCCACCAGACTAGTCCCAGAACTGAGAGGTATAAGCTACAAGGAAAGGCTACGGGTGTTAAACCTCACGTCCCTTGAAGACAGAAGAGTAAGGTGAGACATGATAGCCACCTACAAAATTCTCAGGGGGGAATTGACAGGATGGACAAAAACAAACTCTTTAGCACGAGTGGAACATGAACAAGGAGACACAGGTGGAAACTAAGCACCCAAATGAGCCACAGCGACGTTAGAAAGAATTTTTTCAGTGTCAGAGTAGTTAACAGATGGAATGCACTAGGAAGTGATGTGGTAGAGGCTGACTCCATACACAGTTTCAAATGTAGATATGATAGAGCCCAGTAGGCTCAGGAATCTGTACACCAGTTGATTGACAGTTGAGAGGCGGGACCAAAGAGCCAGAGCTCAACCCCCGCAAGCACAATTAAATGAATACAATTAGGTCAGTACACGCACAGAAAACAAACCACTAAACCGAAGGAAAGAATGAATAGAGGGGACATGAAAGCGACTTACAAGATAGTCAAGTTAATTGACATAGCATGGAAGCAATATCCGGAGTGAGGAACTGGCCACACGGACCAGTCATAGAGATGCCGGAATAACCCGCATCAGTCCTGCAAGTACAAGTAGGCCAGTACACACACACACACACACACACACACACACACACACACACACACACACACACACACACACACAGCAAGGGGGGACTATAACAAAAAAAAAAGAAAGAAAGAAAGAAGAGAGAGGCAGGAGGCGGCGCGCGCAGGGCCTTGCTCTTGACCCAGTGATCACTATACTACACTACGTGTCCAGCTTAGCATCTAGGCCGCTCATACCCCCCCCCCCCCCACACCTCTCCACCTCCCCCCCCCCCCTTCCCCGCCACCATTCCGCGAGCCTACTTCCTCCCCCCTCCCCCCCCAAAATACAAAACACTTCCCCTCCCTCCCTCCCCCCCCCCACCACCAGCTACTGTAGTCTCCCGGGCACCTGACAGCTGGGTGGACAGCGCTTCGGATTCGTAGTCCTGAGGTTCCGGGTTCGATCCCCGGTTTAGGCGGAGACAAATGGGCAAAATGCTTCTTTCACCTTGATGATCCTGTTACCTAGCAGTAAATAGGTACCTGGGAGTTAGACAGCTGCTACAGGCTGCTTCCTGGGGGGTGGAGGACTGGTCGAGGACCGGGCCGCGGGGACACTAAGCCCCGAAATCATCTCAAGATAACTTCAAGATAACCTCAAGATAACCTTTCTGGTGCCTCTAGGCTCCTAGAGCTTCCCTGCGGCCTCCTCCACCTACCACTAAAATTGTACATGAGCCGCTCCATACTGGAAGCGGCTGAGAGGGTCTTGGAGAAGAGGCACTCAGCCACGAGAGACTGGTGAGTGTCTTAAGGGGGTGAGGGAAGGAGGCACTTCAACCCCAGGAGACTGGTGAGTGTCTTGGGAAGAAGCACTCCACCTCGAGAGAGAGAGGGAGTGTCTTGGGGGAAGGGAGAGGCACTCTACACTGAGAAAGAGGGAGTGTCTTACGGGGGGAGGCACTCCACCACGCACTTCCTGGAATGCTGGCGGTGAAATCTGTGTTCCGGGTCAGCTGGTGTACTCCGGCCCGGTGAGAGGCTCTTCCACTGCTCCTCAGATGCTCCACTGCACCGCGTATATGCTTGCCGGGGGAAGACGGTGACGTGTGTCAACAAACAAAACAAGCTTGAGTGCACGTTCCATATGACATGAGTTGACGCACTCGACACACACTCTAAACGAGTGCGACACACACACACACACACTCTAAACGAGTGCGACACACACACACACACACACACACAACGGCATTCAGAAACTTGTGTAAAGAATCATTCAGAACCTTGTATACCACATATGTCAGGCCAATCCTGGAGTATGCAGCCCCAGCATGGAGTCCATATCTAGTCAAGGATAAGACTAAACTGGAAAAGGTTCAAAGGTTTGCCACCAGACTAGTACCCGAGCTGAGAGGTATGAGCTACGAGGAGAGACTACGGGAATTAAACCTCACTTCGCTGGAAGACAGAAGAGTTAGGGGGGACATGATCACCACATTCAAGATTCTGAAGGGAATTGATAGGGTAGATAAAGACAGTCTATTTAACACAAGGGGAACACGCACAAGGGGACACAGGTGGAAACTGAGTGCCCAAATGAGCCACAGAGATATTAGAAATAACTTTTTTTAGTGTCAGAGTGGTTGACAAGTGGAATGCATTAGGAAGTGATGTGGTGGAGGCTGACTCCATACACAGTTTCAAGTGTAGATATGATAGAGCCCAATAGGCTCAGGAATCTGTACACCTGTTGATTGACGGTTGAGAGGCGGGACCAAAGAGCCAGAGCTCAACCCCCGCAAACACAACTAGGTGAGTACACACACACACTCTAAACGAGTGCAAGGTATCGAGAATAGGAACAGAAGGAAAGGATTACAGAAAAAAACATTTGCACACCGTTTCACGCGTAAACTTTTATTTTAAATCTAAGATATACACAAGGGGCTATCTTGAGATCTTCAGGTTATCTTGAGATGATTTCGGGGCTTTAATGTCCCCGCGGCCCGGTCCTCGACCAGGCCTCCACCCCCAGGAAGCAGCCCGTGACAGCTGACTAACACCCAGGTACCTATTTACTGCTAGGTAACAGGGGCATAGGGTGAAAGAAACTGCCCATTGTTTCTCGCCGGCGCCCGGGATCGAACCCGGGACCACAAGATCACAGTCCAGTGTGCTGTCCGCTCGGCCGACCGGCTATTCACAAGGTCTATACGGCGGTCTATATAGAGGGCTATATAGAGGGCTATATAGAGGGCTATATAGAGGGCTATATAGAAGGCTATATAGAGGGCTATATAAAGGGCTATATAGAGGGCTATATAGAGGGCTATATAGAGGCTATATAGAGGGCTATATAGTGGGCCATACAGAGAGCTATACAGACGGCTATACAGAGGGCTATATAGAGGGCTATACAGAAGGCTATACAGAGTGCTATACAGAGGGCTATACAGAGGGCTATACAGAGGGCTATACAGAGGGCTATACAGAGGGCTATATAGAGGGCTATATAGAGGGCTATATAGTGGGCCATACAGAGAGCTATACAGACGGCTATACAGAGGGCTATATAGAGGGCTATACAGAGTGCTATACAGAGGGCTATACAGAGGGCTATACAGAGGGCAATACAGAGGGCTATACAGAGGGCTGTGCTAGGTGTACTACTGCTACAGGAGAAGCAGGGAAGGAGGGGGTCGTGTAGGTGGGGTCAGCTCACACAGTGGAAGGAGGTACGAGTCAGGGTCAGTAATTAAAAACAAATCATTTTGTTTAATTCTGTAAGATGGTGTTGTTGTGGGTGATGGCTGGTGACACTATGTACAATATATCCTAATGTTGTTTTCTTATTGAATTGTGAGTTTAGCATTCGTGAGGTGTTGCTCACGGCTAGCGTGTGTGCAACACCAGCTGTCTTCGTGTCCACTCATCACGTATTAGTGTGCTTTTGGTGGTAAAGCTTCCAATCTAAGCTTCAAAAAGTTTCAGCTACGTCTTCTTTGTCAGAGTTTGTACTGACTATATTGTTCAGTCCTGCCATTAGTATGTTATGACGAATCACACAAGGTTTGGAAATTATCACACAGATGTTGACCAGACCACACACTAGAAGGTGAAGGGACGACGACGTTTCGGTCCGTCCTGGACCATTTTCAAGTCGATTGTTGACTTGAGAATCAAGTCGACACAATGTCTGGTCAACATTCTTCAGCCACATTATTGTAGTTCATCGCCTGCCTCACACAGATGATAGATGGTTTAAAAATGTGATGGGTGGGGCCCAGGAGCTGAAACTCAAGCTCTGCAAGCCCAACTGTACTGGCACAGCGAACGATAAACCCTGCAACAGAGAGCGTTACTCACCAGTTGCGACTGTGGGCCAAGTGCATGAAACAGAACTCTGCTTTCTGCACCTGCAGGACGCGGCCTCACCGTCAGTGTTGCAGGCAGACACCGCAGAGGACCTCCCCTCCCTCGCCCTCCCTCGCCCTCCCCACCCTCCCCGGGCCCCGGCCCCGGCCCGCCCGGCCACCAGAAATAGCCTGGTGGAACACATTTGCAATCAGCGGTGTTTGTGTGGGTCTGGCCCCGCCAGTGAAGGACGCGGCGGTCCATTGATCCTGGCGAGAAGCCTCGCCACTCACCTGCTGCTGACTATACTGGCGGGTGACACCACTTGGGCTCGAACTTAGGCATTCCTGAACGCAAATTTATAATGCACAGTGCACTACTCTGAATACTTGAGGGTTCTATTGTATTTCTTTCAGTAACACGCGGAATTCGTCCACACACACACACACACACACTTGACGGACGTGGTCCAACACAACTCACCACTAACGAACATTTGATCATTGTTCATGATCAAGGTGAACACGGCGACGTCATCTGTGGACCTCCACCGCGTCCACAGATGACGGCTCACGCACAGTAACAACAACATTACCAACAAACAAGCACTACACTGTGAGTGCAGTCTACACAGAGTGCTCATCCCTCCAGTCCCACTCAATGATGAGTATCGGAGCAACACACCACAAAGATGACACCAGGCAAGGAGTGAGGCAACTCACATGATGAGTAACACCCCCACAACGCTTACTCACCGACTCAACACTGAGTGAGGTTACAACGCAAATAGTTCACGCCCCAGACTATCATCTAACACCCCCCCCTCCCCCTCCCTCGAGTACATATGTAACACGGTGGGTAACGCTATAAGATGACAGTAACGAGGGAATGTTACGTGACGCCAGAGTGACTGACCCGTCACACTCTTGTCTCCCTCAAACCAGCTCCCGAGGCTGTCTCTATACACGTATATAAACTAAACAAATTGTTTGGATGTATTTCTAAATATTCATTTAGTTTTATTTTCATTCTTTTTCCGTGCGAAAAATATATTTTTTAATCACAAAGTACGGAAAAAGTGAGGAATATTGAATCTGGCAGGGGGTGCCATCTTGCAGGGGGGGGGTGCCATCTTACAGGGGGATGCCATCTTGCAGGGGGTGCCTTCTTGCAGAGAGGTGCCATCTTGCAGGGGGTGCCTTCTTGCAGAGAGGTGCCATCTTGCAGGGGGTGCCATCTTGCAGGGGGTGCCATCTTGCAGGGGGTGCCATCTTGCAGGGGATGCCATCTTGCAGGGGGTGCCATCTTACAGGGGGATGCCATCTTGCAGGGGGTGCCTTCTTGCAGAGAGGTGCCATCTTGCAGGGGGTGCCTTCTTGCAGAGAGGTGCCATCTTGCAGGGGGTGCCATCTTGCAGGGGGTGCCATCTTGCAGGGGGTGCCATCTTGCAGGGGGTGCCATCTTACAGGGGGATGCCATCTTGCAGGGGGTGCCTTCTTGCAGAGAGGTGCCATCTTGCAGGGGGTGCCTTCTTGCAGAGAGGTGCCATCTTGCAGGGGGTGCCATCTTGCAGGGGGTGCCATCTTGCAGGGGGTGCCATCTTGCAGGGGGTGCCATCTTGCAGGGGGTGCCATCTTACAGGGGGATGCCATCTTGCAGGGGGTGCCTTCTTGCAGAGAGGTGCCATCTTGCAGGGGGTGCCATCTTGCAGGGGGTGCCATCTTGCAGGGGGTGCCATCTTGCAGGGGGGTACCATCTTGCAGGGGGTGCCATCTTGCAGGGGGTGCCATCTTGCAGGGGGTGCCATCTTGCAGGGGGTGCCATCTTGCAGGGGGTGCTATCTTGCCGGGGGGAGGCATCTTGAACGATGCCAACCATCGAGGGTGAACCACATGCACGTTTATACCCCACCCCCCTCGGGGCCTCGTAGCCTGGTGGATAGCGCGCAGGACTCGTAATTCTGTGGCGCGGGTTCGATTCCCGCACGAGGCAGAAACAAATGGGCAAAGTTTCTTTCACCCTGAATGCCCCTGTTACCTAGCAGTAAATAGGTACCTGGGAGTTAGTCAGCTGTCACGGGCTGCTTCCTGGGGGTGGAGGCCTGGTCGAGGACCGGGCCGCGGGGACACTAAAGCCCCGAAATCATCTCAAGATAACCTCAAGATAACCCCCCCCCCTTCCTCTCTTTCCCTACTGTATTATACAGAAATAATTAACCATTAATACAATACCCTATCAAAGACCAAACCAATCATCATTAAACCAATAACTGGGAGCATGTGCACACACACACACACACACACACACACACACACACTCGCTCATGGACCTGTTGATTGACGGTTGAGAGGCGGGACCAAAGAGCCAGAGCTCAACCCCCGCAAGCACAATTGAGTACAATTAGGTGAGCACATACACAGTATATTGATCTTGACCTCAGTCAACACTGAAGGTATTCCCAGCAGTGTAACTATCGCCATACGGGGTCTTTTGTGCCAAGAACCATTGATCTCTTGTTCCTGGGGCAGTGGGTGACATTCCTCAGTGTTCCTGAGGCAGTGGGTGACATTCCTCAGTGTTCCTGAGGCAGTGGGTGACATTCCTCAGTGTTCCTGAGGCAGTGGGTGACATTCCTCAGTGTTGCTGAGGCAGTGGGTGACATTCCTCAGTGTTCCTGAGGCAGTGGGTGACATTCCTCAGTGTTCCTGGGGCAGTGGGTTACATTCCTCAGTGTTCCTGGGGCAGTGGGTGACATTCCTCAGTGTTCCTGGGGCAGTGGGTTACATTCCTCAGTGTTCCTGGGGCAGTGGGTGACATTCCTCAGTGTTCCTGGGGCAGTGGGTGACATTCCTCAGTGTTCCTGGGGCAGTGGGTGACATTCCTCAGTGTTCCTGAGGCAGTGGGTGACATTCCTCAGTGTTCCTATGGCAGTGGGTGACATTCCTCAGTGTTGCTAAGGCAGTGGGTGACATTCCTCAGTGTTGCTGAGGCAGTGGGTAACATTCCTCAGTGTTCCTGAGGCAGTGGGTGACATTCCTCAGTTTTGCTGAGGCAGTGGGTGACATTCCTCAGTGTTCCTGGGGCAGTGGGTGACATTCCTCAGTGTTCCTGGGGACTACACATAAGGGGCATAACTGGCAAACCCCTCACAGTGTTCAAGAGAGAACTGGATAAGCACCCCCAAAGGATACCTGATCAACCAGGCTGTGACTCATACGTCAGGCTGCGAGCAGCCGCGTCTAACAGCCTGGTTGATCAGTCCAGCAACCAGGAGGCCTGGTCGACGACCGGGCCGCGGGGACACTAAGCCCCGGAAGCACCTCAAGGTAGCCAAGGTAAGGTAGCGCCTGCCAGCCGTTCCCACCAAACTGGTATCCTTACTATGTCGACTCTCTCCTAAATACACCTTTCTTAGCACTAAACATGACTGTAGCAAGACTGATAGTTAGCGATTTCTATATATATGTTTTGCTATATTTTAACACAATCACTTGTGGTACAAATGGCGAGGGAACACAACCAGGAGCGTAGTGAAGCTGTTTAAGGTTGCTGCTTCAGCCAGTCTCACCCACCTACCAGTCACCCATTAAGAGCCTGTGTTGCCTACCAACCAATCACCCACCTACAGCTCTATACCTCCCCCCTGGAGTGAGGCAGAGCTCTATACCTCCCTCCAGGAGTGAGGTAATGCTCTATACCTCCCCCCAGGCGGGCCTCACCCCGCCATTAATCTGACCCAGCCCAATCACCCCAAATATGTGCCTGCCTAGCCCTCAAACGAATCAGAATTAGCCACCCACAACCCACAACCTACCAACGTCCCCCCATCCACTTAGTATTTTTGATCTATTGTTATATAAAGCTCTATACCTCCCTCTAGGCGTGAGGTAAAAGCTCTACTGCACCCAGGAATGAGACAGAGCTCTATACCTCCCCCCAGGAGTGAAACAGAGCTCTATACCTTCCCCCAGGAGTGAGACAGAGCTCTATACCTCCCCCCAGGAGTGAGACAGAGCTCTATACCTCCCCCTTGGAGTGAGGCAGAGCTCTATACCTCCCCCCTGGAGTGAGGCAGAGCTCTATACCTCCCTTCAGGAGTGAGGTAATGCTCTATACCTCCCCCCAGGCGGGCCACACCCCGCCACTAATCTGACCTAATCTCCAAACACACACGAACAGCAAAGTTCAACTTTAATGTTCATGTGAACGAAAAAAAAATAGACGTGATCCAGGTTACATTGACTCAGGTGAAGCCGCCGACACACGTTTCGTTTTTTTCTGACTATTTTTTTCTGACGTTTCTACCTAATTTCAATTACCCCATTTGCTTTGTTAATTGTCAGTTTATATATTCTTAGAATACTCACGTTAGTCACAGAGTTGTTCTACTGAAGGGTAAACTGAACAGGTGTATGAACAGAGAACATTTGTGGTGACTCACTGCGGCTCTGAGCTCTGGAGGTGTTCAGCTGAACGTGTCGTTCATGTCGCTATGGAAAGTGTTGTGAGACGAGGCATAGTGCTCAGGCACACCTGCTCAAGCGCACACACACACACACCTGCTCAAGCACACACACACACACCTGCTCAAGCACACACATACACACACCTGCTCAAGCACAAACAGTTTCCTTATGAAGAAGAGAAGAGTGATAGACAGAGGACTAATGGAGAGCAGAGATGAGGAGAGAAAGAGATAGAGAGCTCTACTTTTAAACCAAAACATTTGTTTTAGTTTAAAAGTCAAGACGTATCTAAGAGCTAGAACCATTGTCAAGACGTATCTAAGAGCTAGAACCATTGTCAAGACGTACCTAAGAGCAAGAACCGTTGTCAAGACGTACCTAAGAGCTAGAACCCGTTGTCAAGACGTACCTAAGAGGTAGAACCGTTGTCAAGACGTACCTAAGAGCAAGAACCGTTGTCAAGACGTACCTAAGAGCTAGAACCCGTTGTCAAGACGTACCTAAGAGCTAGAACCGTATATATATATATATATATATATATATATATATATATATATAATATATATATATATATATATATATATATATATATATATATATATATATATATATATATATATATATATATATATATATATATAACTTTAGAACACTTTCCCACCAGGAGACTCGAACCCTAGTCAGCACAGAAGCCTTCCAGCAACTGGCATAACAGGTACGCCTTAACCCTCTCCACCACCCGCTCAGACCCTTAAAAGAGATGGTGGAGAGGGTTAAGGCGTACCTGTTATGCCAGTTGCTGGAAGGCTTCTGTGCTGGCTAGGGTTCGAGTCTCCTGGTGGGAAAGTGTTCTAAAGTTGTATACTTAACTCTCGTGTTTAGGAGAGTTGTGCCTTAAATATATATATATATATATATATATATATATATATATATATATATATATATATATATATATATATATATATATATATATATATATATATATTAGATATGATAGAGCAAAATAGGTCGGGAATCAGTACATGAGACAACCAACGGTAAGGAAGGCGGGGCCCAAGAGCTAATTGACACGTATAGCTTGGGATAAAAAAGCTGTAGCTCCTGGAAGACGCTTGCTCCGATCTGGCAGCCAGGTGTGTGTAGCAGGCAGCCAGGTGTGTGTGTAGCAGGCGGCCAGGTGTGTGTAGCAGGCAGCCAGGTGTGTGTAGCAGGCAGCCAGGTGTGTGTAGCAGGCAGCCAGGTGTGTGTAGCAGGCAGCCAGGTGTGTGTAGCAGGCAGCCAGGTGTGTGTGTAGCAGTCAGCCAGGTGTGTGTAGCAGGCAGCCAGGTGTGTGTAGCAGGCAGCCAGGTGTGTGTAGCAGGCAGTCAGGTGTGTGTAGCAGGCAGCCAGGTGTGTGTAGCAGGCATCCAGGTGTGTGTAGCAGGCATCCAGGTGTGTGTAGCAGTCAGCCAGGTGTGTGTAGCAGGCAGCCAGGTGTGTGTAGCAGTCAGCCAGGTGTGTGTAGCAGGCAGCCAGGTGTGTGTAGCAGGCAGCCAGGTGTGTGTAGCAGGCAGCCAAGTGTGTGTAGCAGGCGGCCAGGTGTGTGTAGCAGGCAGCCAGGTGTGTGTAGCAGGTAGCCAGGTGTGTGTAGCAGGCAGCCAGGTGTGTGTAGCAGGCGGTCAGGTGTGTGTAGCAGGCAGCCAGGTGTGTGTAGCAGGCAGCCAGGTGTGTGTAGCAGGCAGCCAGGTGTGTGTAGCAGGCGGTCAGGTGTGTGTAGCAGGCAGCCAGGTGTGTGTAGCAGGCAGCCAGGTGTGTGCAGCAGGCAGCCAGGTGTGTGTAGCAGGCAGCCAGGTGTGTGTAGCAGGCAGCCAGGTGTGTGTAGCAGGCAGCCAGGTGTGTGTAGCAGGCAGCCAGGTGTGTGTAGCAGGCAGCCAGGTGTGTGTAGCAGTCAGCCAAGTGTGTGTAGCAGGCAGCCAGGTGTGTGTAGCAGGCAGCCAGGTGTGTGTAGCAGGCAGCCAGGTGTGTGTAGCAGGCAGCCAGGTGTGTGTAGCAGGCAGCCAGGTGTGTGTAGCAGGCAGCCAGGTGTGTGTAGCAGGCGGCCAGGTGTGTGTAGCAGGCAGCCAGGTGTGTGTAGCAGGCAGCCAGGTGTGTGTAGCAGGCAGCCAGGTGTGTGTAGCAGGCAGCCAGGTGTGTGTAGCAGGTGGTCAGGTGTGTGTAGCAGGTGGTCAGGTGTGTGTAGCAGGCAGCCAGGTGTGTGTAGCAGGCAGCCAGGTGTGTGTAGCAGGCAGCCAGGTGTGTGTAGCAGGCAGCCAGGTGTGTAATGTACACAACGTGAAGCACCTCTCTTCCCCCCCCTACTAGTGAACCCTCCCCCCCCCCCACAAGAACCACCCCCCCCCCCTTCCAATGCTACGCCGCTCCGTTACCCGACCTCGAGGCGGCCGCCTCTCACTAACCCGCTGCCTCCAATAATCTCCGGACACGCTGTGCCGACCTTCTCCGCCCAGAGCGAAACGCCGTGGAACCGAACGATCCCATGTGACGGGAGCGGAACCCTGGGGTGTGGGGGTAGAGGGACCGGCCTGGCCCTCGTCGGTTCATTCAGAAAATCATAGTTGTTACGTGGGGGGCCCTGGGGGAGGGAGGCCCCCCAGGGGACGCGAGGACGCCCCCTGGGGGTGAGCGGCGGGCAGTTCGGAAGGTGACGGAGCGTCGCCGGGTGATGGAGGCCCAGTAATCGATATATGTGTGTGTATTCACCTAGTTGTATTCGCCTAGTTGTACTTGCGGGAGTTGAGGTCTGGCTCTTTGGTTCCGCCTCTCAACCGTTAATCAACTGGTGTACAAATTCATGAAAATTATGAATAGAGTTTGCTTCCACAACCTCCCACTACTCTCACGTTAAAGGAAAACTTCCTAACATCTCTGTGACTCATCTGAGTTTCCAGCTTCCACCCATGTCCCCTCGTTTTGTTGCTATTCCGTGTGAACATTTCGTCTATTTTCACTGTCAATTCCCCTGAGTATTTTATACGTTCCTATTATATCCCCCCTCTCCCTTCTTTTTTCTAGTGATATAAGGTTTAGTTCCTTCAGGCGCTCTTCATACCCCAGCCCTCGTAACGCTGGGACGAGTCTCGTTGCAAACTTCTTAACTTTTTCCAGTTTCCTTATGTGTTTCTTCAGGTGGGGACTCCATGATGGAGCGGCATACTCTTAAGACTGGTCTCACGTAGCTAAGCAGTGTAAAGCGCCCTAAATGCCTCCTTATTTAGTTAACTGAATGGTATTCTAACTTTTGCTAGTGTAGGTACGCTGCTGTCGTTATCCTATTAATATGTGCCTCAGGAGATAGATTAGGTGTTACGTCCACCCCCAGGTCTCTTTCTCGAATCGTCACAGGTAGGCAGTTCCCCTTTATTGTGTATAGCCCCTTTGGTCTCCTATCACCTAATGCCCTTTCCATAACTTTACATTTACTCGTGTTGAACTCCAGTAGCCATTTCTCTAACCATCTCTGCAACTTGTTCAGGTCCTTTTGGAGGATCCTACAGTCCTCATCTGACACAATTCTTTTCATCAATGTTGTGTCATCCGTGTACGTCGACATATAGGACTCTACTCCTGTAAAGATGTCGTAAATATACACGTGGAAGATACTGGAGGGCCAGGAATCAAATCTACACAGTAAAATAATAACATGCTGGAGCGAACGATATGGAAGGAAATGCAGAATAGAACCAATGAAGAGCAGAGGTGCCATAGGCACAATCAGAGAACACTATAAACATCAGAGGTCCGTGGTTGTTCAACACCCTCCCAGCGAGCATAAGAAATATTGCCGGAAAAACCGTGGACATCTTCATGAGAAAACTAGATCATTTTCTCCAAGGAGTGCCGGACCATCCGGGCTGTGGTGGATATGTGGGCCTGCGGGCCGCTGCAAGTAACAGCCTAGTGGACCAAACTCTCACAAGTCAAGGCTGGCCTCAGGCTGGGCTTGGGGAGTAGAAGAACTCCCAAAACCCCATCCTGCAGGTATCAAGCAGGTACCCATGCTAGGGCCTTTCCGCTTACCTCTCAAGTTTGAATAGCAGTATCATGTGCGGTACTACAACAAAGGCTTTTTGGCAGTACAGAAATATGCAGTCAGCCCATTCTTCCCTGTCATGCCTTATTCTTGTTATTTTATCATAGAATTCCAGGAGGTTGTTAGGCATGATTTCCCTTTCCAGAACCCATGTTGATGTTTGTTACAAAACTAATGTTCTCCAGGTGTGCACAAAGTCTTAGTCTTATTATTCTTCAAGTTTTTCTGCAGGCGATGCTTATCAGTGATACAGGTCTATAGTTAAGTGCTTCCTCCTTATCCACTTTCTTGAAGATTGGTACGACATTTGCCTTCTTCCAGCAATTGGGCAACTCTCCCGTTATAAGTGACTCATTAAATATCCTGAAGAGGCACGCTGAGGGCCTGCGCTGCCTCTTTTAGTATCCACGGTGATACCTTGTCTGATCCAACCACTTTAGTTACATCCAGTGTTGTCAACTGTTTCATTACTTCCTCTGCTGTCACCTCTATATCTGATAATCTTTCATCTAGGGTAATCTCTTCTAACAATGGGAGCTGCTCAGGTTCGGTTGTGAACACTCCATAGAAACTGGCATTCAGTTCCTCGCAGATTTCCTTGTCACTCTCTGTATAGGCCCCCCTCTGCTTTCCTCAGTGTTGTCACTTGGTCGTTCACCGACATTTTTCTTCTTATATGGTTGTGTAGTAATTTAGGTTGCTTTCTCGCTTTGATCGCAATATCGTTCTCATAATTTCTTTCCGACACTCGTCTTATGTTAATGTAATCATTCCTAGCTCTGTTGCATCTGATCCTGTTGTCCTCTGTCCTTTGTCTTCTGTACTTCCTCCACTCCCTCCTGCTCCTCATTCTTGCTTCCTGACACTGTTAAACCATTGTTATTATATTCCCTCTTACTTTTTTTCTTTACTGTTGGTATAAATCTCTCTTCAGCCTCCTTGCATTTCTGTATGACTTGATTCATCATATCTTGGACTGTTTTTCCTCAAAGTTCTTCCTCCCACTGCACTTCTCCCTGTGCGTGTGTATGTGTACTTACCTAGTTGTACTCACCTAATTGTGTTTGCGGGGATTGAGCTCTGGCTCTCTGGTCTCGCCTCTCAACTGTCAATCAGCTGGTGTACAGGTTCCTGAGCCTACTGGCCTTTATCATATCTTCATTTTAAACTGTATATGTAGTCAGCCTCCACCACATCACTTCCTAATGCATTACATTTGTTAACTACTCTGACACTGAAAAAGTTATTTCTAACGTCCTTGTGACTCATTTGGGTCTCCACCTGTGTCCCCTTGTTCGTGTTCCACCCGTGTTAAACAGTTTATCCTTATCCGCCCTGTCAATTCCTCTGAGAATTTTGTAGGTAGTGATCATGTCTCCCCTTACTCTTCTGTCTTCCAGTGTCCTGAGGTGTATTTCACGCAGCCTTTCTTCGTAGCTAATGTCTCTCAGTTCTGGGACCAGCCTAGTGGCATACCTCTGAACTTTTTCCGGCTTCGCTGTGTACTCGCCTAGCTGTGTTTGCGGGGGTTTAGCTCTGGCTCTTTGGTTCCGCCTCTCAACTGTCAATCAACTGGTGTACATATTGCTGAGCCTACTGGGCTCTATCATATCTACACTTGAAACTGTGTATGGAGTCAGCCTCCACCACATCACTTCCTAATGCATTCCACCTGTTAACTACTCTGACACTGAAAATATTCTTTCTAACGTCCCTGTGGCTCATCTGGGTACTCAGTTTCCACCTGTGTCCCCTGTATGTGTGTGTGTGTGTGTGTTTATGTGTGTGTCTGTGTGTTTATATGTGTGTGTGTGTGTGTGTGTGTGTGTGTGTGTGTGTGTGTGTGTGTGTGTGTGTGTGTGTGTGTGTGTGTGTGTGTGCGCGCGCGCGCGTGCGTGAGTGTGTGTTAGTGTGCGCGTGCGTGTGGTGGAATTTGGTGTATTTCATTCAGTTTACTGGGTCAAAGGGACGCCTCGCTCATGACGTCAACACCAGCCGACACACACAAGCAACACTATATTATGATTTTATAACCTATAACAGACCCCCCCAGGGTACTATCCAGCATGCCCCACAGGGTACTACCCAGCATGCCCCCCATACCACCCAGGGTACTACCCAGCATGCCCCCCCAGGGTACTACCCAGCATGCCCCCCATACCACCCAGGGTACTACCCAGCATGCCCCCCCATACCCACTACCCCAGACTGTCGCCACCCCCCTCCTCCCCCGCCGGTGGGGGGAGGGTTGCGTATGGGCAATGTATGTTTGAGTTAAGTATGGGTTACTTATGGGTTACACAGTATGGGTTAACCCATACTGTTAACTACCAGTATGACTTCAAAAGATGTCACTTGTTTGGTCACACTCTACATATGGAGAGTCGGGCTAGATATGGAGAGTCGGGCTACATATGGAGAGTCGGGCACACATCACCTGAACGACAATAACAAAGCTTATATATCGTATATCTGTTTATATGGAAAGACGACAAATCCCAAATACAAAAGTTAGCTACAATTTGTTAGACTGTTAACTGTTGTTTTTGTGCTGTCAATGCATTCGGTCGCGTTACAGTTATAGACCGCGACAGTTAATTGTAATCTAACAATTTTCTTTTTAAATTCTCCAGAGTTCCATACAACCAATCCCACTACGGGTATTAGTACCTCCGGTTAAGAGCCCCAGGCCAAATCCGGTTAAGAACTCCTTCTCTAAGAATACATTAATCTATGATTGACAGTTCACAGTATAATCTGTTGTATCAATCTGTTGTTGTACAATCTGATAATCTGGTATTGATGTTGTGGTGTGGTAGTCTGGTATTGTGGTTGTGGTGTGGTAGTCTGGTATTGTGGTTGTGGT
Source organism: Procambarus clarkii (assembly GCF_040958095.1). Taxonomy (NCBI): domain Eukaryota; kingdom Metazoa; phylum Arthropoda; class Malacostraca; order Decapoda; family Cambaridae; genus Procambarus; species Procambarus clarkii. The sequence goes on along the minus strand of NC_091218.1, from coordinate 28,406,312 downwards.
GTGGTAATCTGGTACTGTGGTTGTGGTGTGGTAGTCTGGTATTGTGGTTGTGGTGTGGTAGTCTGGTATTGTGGTTGTGGTGTGATAATCTGGTATTGTGGTTGTGATGTGGTAATCTGGTATTGTGGTTGTGGTGTGGTAATCTTGTATTGTGGTTGTGGTGTGGTAATCTGGTATTGTGGTTGTGGTGTGTAAGTCTGGTATTGTGGTTGTGGTGTGGTAGTCTGGTATTATGGTTGTGGTGTGGTAGTCTGGTATTGTGGTTGTGGTGTGGTAGTGTGTTGGTGTGGTATTCTGGTAGTGTGTCATTGTGGTTTGTGCAAATATAGTAGTGATACACTGGAAAACAAAAGAATAAAGGGATTGCCGGAGACCTGTATAGGCCTATACAGTGCAGCACCTTTTTATATTCACCCAAACTCATTCCACTACCCTGCCCATTCATGTCAGACCCACTCATAGCTCCAGGTATCCCACCTCCATCATTACCTGGCAACGTGTTCCATAAATCTATAACCCCTATTTCCTTAACCACTATTTACCCAGGTCTTCTTTTAAGTCAACAGTTCTCCACATTATATTTATAGTTCCGTAGTCTATTTTTTGTTGATATATTCAACACCATATTTATATCCCCGTTCCTATCCGTTTTTCACCGTTCCATTTATATATTTAATCATATGGCCATTATTATTTGCCATTCTTGAGAATGTAAGTTATGCTTCTCTTTCCCCGTATTTATAA
>NC_091218.1:28388068-28403068 GCF_040958095.1 Procambarus clarkii | reverse complement strand
CCGCCCCTAGTGTGTTGGTCACCACGACCCACCCCTAGTGTGTTGGTCACCACGGCCCGGCCCTAGTGTGTTGGTCACCACGACCCGCCCCTAGTGTGTTGGTCACCACGACCCGCCCCTAGTGTGTTGGTCACCACGACCCGCCCCTAGTGTGTTGGTCACCACGGCCCACCCCTAGTGTGTTGGTCACCACGACCCACCCCTAGTGTGTTGGTCACCACGACCCACCCCTAGTGTGTTGGTCACCACGACCCGCCCCTAGTGTGTTGGTCACCACGACCCACCCCTAGTGTGTTGGTCACCACGGCCCACCCCTAGTGTGTTGGTCACCACGACCCACCCCTAGTGTGTTGGTCACCACGACCCACCCCTAGTGTGTTGGTCACCACGACCCACCCCTAGTGTGTTGGTCACCACGGCCCACCCCTAGTGTGTTGGTCACCACGACCCACCCCTAGTGTGTTGGTCACCACGACCCACCCCTAGTGTGTTGGTCACCACGACCCACCCCTAGTGTGTTGGTCACCACGACCCGCCCCTAGTGTGTTGGTCACCACGACCCACCCCTAGTGTGTTGGTCACCACGACCCGCCCCTAGTGTGTTGGTCACCACGACCCGCCCCTAGTGTGTTGGTCACCACGACCCACCCCTAGTGTGTTGGTCACCACGACCCACCCCTAGTGTGTTGGTCACCACGGCCCGCCCCTAGTGTGTTGGTCACCACGACCCGCCCCTAGTGTGTTGGTCACCACGGCCCGGCCCTAGTGTGTTGGTCACCACGACCCGCCCCTAGTGTGTTGTTCACCACGACCCACCCCTAGTGTGTTGGTCACCACGACCCACCCCTAGTGTGTTGGTCACCACGGCCCGGCCCTAGTGTGTTGATGAGGCTGCAATTTCGTTGCATTAATGAGAGAAACCCGAAGTGAGGCGCGGTGAGCCCGGCCCGTGTGGCCCCCCCCCCCCTCCTCCCCCAGGAGGTGTGGTGAGGAGGATGAGGAAGAGCAGGAGATAAACGAAAAATAGGAAGGAGAGAAAAGGGAGAGCTTATACGTGTGTGTGTGTGTGTGTGTGTGTGTGTGTGTGTGTGTATGTGTGTGTGTGTGTGTGTGTGTGTGTGTGTGTGTGTGTGTTTGAGTGAGAGTGTGAGCATGAGTGTGTGTGAGAGAGTATGTGAGAGTGAGATTGAGCGTGGGTGACAGTGAATGAGAGCGTGTGTGTGATAGTGAATGTGAGTGTGTGAGCGTGAGTGCCTTAGTGAGAGTGATAATGACTAAAAGAGAGAGAGAGAGAGAGAGAGAGAGAGAGAGAGAGAGAGAGAGAGAGAGAGAGAGAGAGAGAGAGAGAGAGAGAGAGAGAGAGAGAGAGAGAGAGAGACAGACAGACAGACAGAGAGAGAGACAGAGAGAGAGAGAGAGAGAGAGAGAGAGAGAGAGAGAGAGAGAGAGAGAGAGAGAGAGAGAGAGAGAGAGAGAGAGAGAGAGAGAGAGAGACAGAGAGAGACAGAGAGAGACAGAGAGATAGAGAGACAGAGAGAGAGAGAGACAGAGAGAGAGAGAGACAGAGAGAGAGAGAGACAGAGAGAGAGAGAGACAGAGAGAGAGAGAGACAGAGAGAGAGAGAGACAGAGAGAGAGAGAGAGAGAGAGAGAGAGAGAGAGAGAGAGAGAGAGAGAGAGAGAGAGAGAGAGAGAGAGAGAGAGAGAGAGAGAGAGAGAGGTAAACGGAGAGTGAAGATTGAAAGAAAACGTTTTTTACCACTTAAGGCACAACTAAACTGCTTACTACTTACTGACCCGTTGAAATCACCCGCTATCACGGAGATGGTGTGTGGCGCGCACGTGCACACGCACACAGGGCCTTGCGGCTGAGTGGGCAGCGTTTGGGGTTCGTCGTCTTAAAGACCCGGTTTGTGGACCATGTTTATGGATGATGTAAATCTGATGTAACGAATCCTAACAGAGGAGACCAGCAGAAAATTCCAATAAAACCAGAACAAGCTAGAGAGCCAGAATGAAAAAAAAAAATAGCTGCTTGACTCGTAGAGTAAACAATTCGACTCGTAGAGTAAACAGTTCGATTCGTAGAGTAAACAGTTCGACTCGTAGAGTAAACATTTAGACTCCAGAGGCACTGATCAGCAGGACAACATTCATTCCTACTCCAAACGTTCTCACATACTTCAGTAACCTTTAGGGGTGATGGAGAAGGAAGCCTTCAGGAAGTCCTACACGACCTGGGTGACGTCAACACTAGACTACGGAGCCCCAGCTCAGAATCCTTCACCTAGAATGCTCAGAGAGAGAGTAGAGAAAGTCCAGCATGCTGGCCACAAGACTAGTCCCTGAACTTCCTGTGTTGAGCAACGAAGAAAGGTTAAGGTAGCATAGCCTCTACTACCACAAGGGAAGTCACAGAGAACATCGCCTAAGCTAGACTCTCAGGGGCACTGAACATGTACGCAAAAACGGATTGTTCCGCACGAGAAGACGGATGAGGAGAAGACGCTGGAGGAAAAATAGGAGGCCGGTGAGCCACAGGTATGTGAGGGATCTTAGCACTTCCTCACAGTCATGGATGGCGCGTTGTTGATAGATGCGGCCAGTTCTCACATAGCTCCGGAAGTTGGTGTGATAAGATCACAGCAACACACACACACATCAAAATGTCTAGCCGACAAATACATACACATAAATATACATGTACATGTATAGCATTCGGTAGTTTGTACACATGGCGTAGGTGCAATATATAAGCTAATGACTAAGCCGCGTACCTCTCTTCCATCTCTCTCTCTCTCCCGTCTCTCCAGTCATCTCTATCTCTCTTTTTCATTCTCCTTCTTCCCCTCTGTCTCTCCTTCTCAGGGTCGAAGGCCGATTGACCCATTTATAAAGCAGTGTTTTCTAGTCGACCTGCTCAACTACTTGTCAAACGGGGTGCTCCGACACACACACACACGCGCGCACACACACACACACACACACACACACACACACACACACACACACAGGTGTGGGGGAGGGGCACAGGTGGAAACTTAGTACCCAAATGAGCCACAGAAACATTAGAAAGATTTTTTTCAGTGTCAGAGTAGTTAATAAGTGGAATGCACTAAGAAGTGATGTGATGGAGGCTGACTTCATACACAGTTTCAAATGTAGGTATGATAGAGCCCAGTAGGCTCAGGAATCTGTACACCAGTTGATTGACGGTTGAAAGGCGGGACCAAAGAGAAAAAGCTCAACCCCTGCAAGCACAAATAGATGAGTACACACACACACACGTAAATAGTATGTTTACAGGAGTAGAATCCTACAAGTCGATGTTCATGGATGACGCAAAATTTATGAGAAGAGAGTTGTGATAGATGAGGATTGTATAATCCTCGAATAGGACTTGAACAAGTTGCAGAGATGGTCATAGAAATGGATACTGGAGTTCAACACGAGTAAATGTAAATTTATGAAAATGGGACTAGGTGACAAGACCAAAGGATCAGTACACAATGAAGGGCCACTACCTACCTGGGAGTGGACGTAACACCTAATCAAACTCCTGAGACACATAAATAGGATAACGACAGCCGCGTACTCTACACTGGCAAAAGTTAGACCATCATTCAGAAACATAAGTAAGGAGGCATTTAGGGTGCTTTACAATGCCTATGTGAGACCAGTCTTAGAGTATGCATCCCTCACCTGAAGAAAAGCATATGAAACAGGAAAAATTCAAACGTTTGCGATGAGGCTCATCCCAGAGCTGCGAGGGATGGGATATGAAGAGCGACTGAAGGAAATGAACCCGACGACACAAAAAATAAATGGAGGAAGTGGGGAGATATGACAGAAGCATATAAAATACTTATGAGGATTGACAGAGTGAAAATAGGCAAAATGTTCACAGTGAATACTAACAGAACAAGGGGACATGGTCGGAAGCTGAAAACTCAGATGAGTCACAGAGATGTTAGGAAGTGTTCTGTTAGCGTGAGAGTAGTGGGAAAATGGAATGCACTTAAGGAGCAGGTTGTGGAAGCAAACTCTATTCATAATTTTAAAACTAGATATGATAAGGAAATAACCAGGAGTCACAGGTTTAAACAACCGGCGGCTAGAAAGGCGGGATCCAAGAGACACGCTTGATCCTGCAAACACAAAGAGGTGAGTACACACACACACATCGCCTGGAAGCAGCTCGTAGCAGCTGTCTAACTCCAAGGTACCTATTTACTCCTAGATGAACAGAGGCATCAGGTCATGCCTTTGGCACTCATTAATATTTTAATCATAATTTTAATAATTTAACATGTAACATTTTCAGTATTTATAAGTGACTTTAATAACATTATCTAATATAATATTATTAACATTTCTATCTTTTATTTCAGGTAAGTGTGAAGAGTCCAGATCGTAAGTAATTTGTGTGTGTGTGTGTGTGTGTGTGTATGTGTGTGTGTGTGCGTGTTGGTAACTTTGTATGCAGCCTTATTATAGTAGCTTGGTTGTTCTTGTTGTTTTAGATTCAGCTACTCGGAACAAAAGTTGCAAGTAGCACGGGCTATGGTGAGCCCAAAGTGTATTTACCTGGTACATGAGTGGCAAGTAGCACGGGCTCTGGTGAGCCCGTAGTGCACAAGTAGCACGGGCTATGGTGAGCCCGTAGTGTACTTACCTAGCACAGGAGCGGCAAGTAGCATGGACTATAGTGAGCCCGTAGTGTACTTACCTGGCACAGGAGCGGCAAGTAGCACGGGCTTTAGTGAGCCCGTAGTGTACTTACCTGGCACATGAGTGGCAAGTAGCATGGGGATATGGTGAGCCCGTAGTGCACAAGTAGCACGGGCTATGGTGAACCCGTAGTGTACTTACCTGGCACAGGATCCGCAAGTAGCATGGACTATAGTGAGCCCGTAGTGTACTTACCTGGCACAGGAGCGGCAAGTAGCACGGGCTATAGTGAGTCCGAAGTGAACTTACCAAGCACAGGAGCGGCAAGTAGCACGGGCTATAGTGAGCCCGTAGTGTACTTACCAAGCACAGGTGTCGGAAAATCCGACACCATTTAATAATAATATCATACAGATAGATAATAGCTGTATTGTATAAACAAGTTAACCATAGAAAACGTAACTTGTAGTGGAATTACCGTCTATAGAAAACTGGATATCATCACCACATACTATTATAAATTCTCCACCTATTATGGTGGGAATTATTCTTAAATACATTAGTCTTTGGACTTTACCATCATAAAAACATTTCATATAAATTAACTTAATTATCAATATTAAAGTAGAGTAAATGTGACCCTCCTATCACTTTCTGTCATCTGGACAATGTAAGCCAGGCGTCAGGGTGAGGGAGGGGCAGCCATTGTTTATACTAGACCAGAGGCTCATGGGAGCAATTCGGCTCCTGTTAATTTTACTTGGACGAAGTGTTATGGAAACCAAAGGTGTACCATTATCAACACGCTGTCAACAAAACAAGTTAAGTGTTCTTCCGAAACCCATTTATCTTTTATTTATGGCCATTAATGTCAGTGGATATAGGGTGACCTGGTTAGAGCACGAAATAGCCTCATACTAAAGGTAATTAAGCCAGGTCTTCATTGTTCCATGTACAGTGTTTTCTCTGATATACCTGTCATATATAGGATTCTGGCTTTACAGCTAGCGCCCTTTTGACAGGTCAAGACGAGGAAGCATGCTTTGTGCATCAGTTACCAGGGTGATGGAAGCTACCTCAAAGAGGGAAAATGTGGTGTCTACATCCTGGTTATACCTGGTGGACTAAGGCCTGCTGTACTATAAGATAAGGAACCTCTTCAATGTTTAATAATGTGTAGTTAATACTGTAGTTTGATTGGCTGCATATATATAAATTAAATTAATAAAACCCCCCCCCTAATGTGTAGAGGATCGATTTGTGAGATTAAGAGATTATTGCAGAAATACAGTCCACTTATCATTATACAAATTGCTATCGAAGTATATAAATTAACGTAAATATAAATTCATATAAATTAAATAAATATAAATCTCACAGGTCGGTTCCCACAACAGGAGCGGCAAGTAGCACGGGCTATAGTGAGCCCGTAGTGTACTTACCAAGCACAGGAGCGGCAAGTAGCACGGGCTATAGTGAGCCCGTAGTGAACTTACCAAGCACAGGAGCGGCAAGTAGCACGGGCTATAGCGAGCCCGTAGTGTACTTACCTGGCACAGGAGCGGCAAGTAGCACGGGCTATAGTGAGTCCGAAGTGAACTCACCAAGCACAGGAGCGGCAAGTAGCACGGGCTATAGTGAGACCGTAGTGTACTTACCTGGCACAGGAGCGGCAAGTAGCACGGGCTATAGTGAGCCCGTAGTGAACTTACCAAGCACAGGAGCGGCAAGTAGCACGGGCTATAGTGAGCCCGTAGTGTACTTACCTGGCACAGGAGCGACAAGTAGTACGGGCCATGGTGAGCCCGTAGTGGACAAGTAGCACGGGCTATGGTGAGCCCGTAGTGGACTTACCTGGCACAGGGGCAACAAGTATCACGGGCTATGGTGAGCCCGTTGTGTGCTTACCTAGCACAGAAGCGGCAAGTAGCATGGGCTATGGCGAGCCCGTAGTGGACAACTAGGACGGGCTGTGGTGAGCCCGTAGTGGACTTACAAGGCACAGGAGCTGCAAGTACCACAAGCTATGGTGAGCCCGTAGTGTACTTACCTGGCACAGGAGGGGCAAGTAGCACGGGCTATGGTGAACCCATAATAGACAAGTAGCACGAGCTATAGTGAACCAGTAGTGGACAAATAGCACGGGCTATAGTGAGCCGTAGTGGACAAGTAACACGGGCTATGGTGAGCCCGTAGTGCACAAGTAGCACGGCTTATGGTGAGCCCGTAGTGGACTTGGAGTATCTTGGTTCTTCAACTTTAATTACAACATCTTGCGTGGGACTGTATCAAAGGTATTCTAAGAAAATGCACTCCACCTCTCTCGTCCGAATTTGGTTAGTAGTAGGCATCCATCAATCTCAGCAGACTATGGAGTTGTCTCTCCATCAGTCTCAGAAGCGCTCTGGTTGTCGGTTTGGAATGGCCTCTCCAGGGTAGGTTGATATGGAGGAGAAGCTGTTATCCGAGCAGCAGGTCCCCCTCCTCTCCACATCGCCGAAAGCCTCCAACGGAAAGTCGAACGCCAATACGATTAAGTCCAGCGCCTTCGCAGGAACTGTCAGAACGAGGTTAAAGGCATCAACAAACTGCCCTAGGGGCGCCAGTCCCGGAGTTCACCTCGAAATTGGTAAAAGAAGGCACAGGGTCTCCAAACCCGGAGACCGCCGTGGTCGGGGCTGGAGAAGAACCACCCCAGCAAAGGCAAGAACAACCCCTGCCTCCTGAAGCAGAGCCTGGGGCGCACGAGCCCCGGGAGGTGGACGTCCCGGTCCCGTACCTGCAGGTTCCAGACAAAGATTATCACAACCCCCCCCCCTTTCACCCGAGGCCGGCTTTTTTCAAGACCAAACAGAAGGAAAGTAATAATTAGTAATTACAACAATTATTTATTATAATTATTATTATAATAATAATATCACACATAATTATTTTAATAATAATAATATAACTCATAATTATTACCGATTTTGGTTACTCTATCATATAAATACTATTAAATTCAACACGACTTTAACTCCCTTTTTCTTTTTATTATTATTTTCTACCACAGACGTGGCCACACATTTACAATGCTAACCAGCATATATACATTTTCTTCTGTCCTCCATGGACAGGGTTAGAGATGTGTTAAACATATAGTTCAAGGGTTTATTGAACAATCAACCACAGAAGGTGATTCGGTGCTTTTAAAATGCAAAGCTAACCTACATACGTAAATACATAGATACACAGATTTATGAATGCCCTACATAAAGTGTTCGATGTGTCTTTTACATTTCATTTCCTTAAAAGATCCTCAACCACTTGGGGGTGGACGGTAGAGCGACGGTCTCGCTTCATACAGGTCGGCGTTCAATCCCCGTCTCTCCAATTGGTTGGGTACCATTCCTTCCCTCCCGCCCCATCCCAAATCTTTATCCAGATCCCTTCCAAGTGCTATATTGTCGTAATGGCCTGGCGCTTTCTCCTCATAGTTCCCCTCCTCCTCCTCCTCTCCCATCCCACTTAGTCTTAGTACGCTAAACGCTGAAGAGCGGAACCGACGTTTCATGTTAAGGCAGAGATGGTGTCGCTGTGTGAGAAGAGCTAGACTGTGATAATTAGGTTTCACTCCGACTACCGTCTTACTAGTACTGAAAACACTGTATCACAGATGACCAGATTTCAACCCATCATTCCTACCAGGTGTGTGTGTGTGTGCGTGCGTGTGAGAGTTTGTGTGTGTAAAATAATAGCAATTCGAGCAGCATTAGTAACATCACAGAGTTATCAGGAATAGTATTAAACAGCATGTGAGGAGAGGTGGCACTTCACGGCTGTGGTGCAGGGGCGCCGGGAGCCCAAATCCCCTGTGACAATATTTAGCTTCTTGATGCTTCAACAGTTTTCTTGAACAATAGGTTTAGGGGGAAACATTGGGAAGCTCACACAGGCACACAAACACAGACACACACAAACACAGACACACACAAGCACAGACACACAAACACATACACACAGTCACAGGCACACAAACACAGACATTCAAACTACAAACAGGGTAAGCCCTGCTTAATGAACGTACATCAATGAATCAGGAAAGGAAAGGTTTTGCAGATTGCTTTCATGAAAGTCAAAAAGTACTTTGTGTATCTGCAGACAAAAAACACACAAAAAACTTGAAAATCAAGCCAGGGATCAGCCTGCAGGGTGTGACAGTGGATCAGAGAGGACCTCTCTGATGGGACACAGAAGGTCACGGTGAGGGAAGAGTCTGCAGAGCGGAGAAAGGATGTAATAATATGGGTCGATAGCCCTATATTATTGCTAGCATACACAAGTTTTTCCGCACGTTCCCATAAACGTAACGTAAAGACGTAAAGACGTGTTGACGTAAAGAGGTTATCTTGAGATGATTTCGGGGCTTAGCGTCCCCGCGGCCCGATCCTCGACCAGGCCTCCTTTTTGTTACACATCCCCAGAAAGCAGCCCGTAGCAGCTGTTTAACTCCCAGGTACCTATTTACTACAAGGTGATCAGGGTGAAAAAAAAACTCTGCCCATTTGTTTTTGCCTCTGCCAGGGATTGAAACCGGAACCTTAGGACTACGAATCCCGAGCGCTGTCCACCCAACCATCAGGTCAGGTCAGGGGTGTGGAAAGATTCAGTACAACCAGGATAATCTCTAAGGTTCATAAGAGAAATGGCCACTCGACATCAACCCAGATAATTGTAAGGTAAGATAACAGGATATAGAGGTCAAACACCTATCAAAGGGGGGTAGAAATGTTGATAAAAAGAGGATCATGTAATTAATATTGCCACGAGCCAATCATATGAGCAACTGATAAGCGTATACATATCATTTAGAAACCAAGGCTAGGAGATCTGAGGAGCATTGTGTACGACATATATGATACTAGTATATGTGAAATAGCCACTAGGTAGAGACTTTAGAATAATACAATAGTTTCAAAAGTAGATATAACAATTTATAGAATGTTGGGGAATCATTGCAATAAACACTTAGCAAAACAGGACTCAGGAGCTATCGCTTGACAATGCAAGCACATTTAGGTGAGGAGAGAGAGAGAGAGAGAGAGAGAGAGAGAGAGAGAGAGAGAGAGAGAGAGAGAGAGAGAGAGAGAGAGAGAGAGAGAGAGAGAGAGACAGAGACAGAGACAGAGACAGAGAGAGAGGTGAGAGAGACCACATCTCAAGATAGACGCAGCTCAGACTCTCGGTAACTGTAATGTAGGTTAATAGTACCATGGCCTTCACCAGGCTCCCCCCGCTCCTCCCCCTCTCCCTATCTCTCTCTCTCTCCCACCCTCTCTCCCTCCCTCTCTCTCTCTCTCTCTCCCTCTCTCCCTCCCTCTCTCTTTCTCTCTCGCTCTCACATTTTCTTCCACCATTCCCTTCCCTTCCCACACAGCTCCTTCCCGTCATTTGTCTAATAACATAATTATTTAAATTTCTTTCCTGACACGACACAAATTTATATTAGAAAGTTTGTATTCCTAACACGGCCGTAAAAAGACGCCCTCTTCCCCTTCCTCCTCACACCTCCTCCCCTTCCTTCCTCCTCACATCTCCTCCCCTTCCTTCCTCCTCACACCTCTTCCTCTTCCTCGTATGAGCAAGGTCAAGAGCGAGAATAACAAACCAAAGACAGCGTGCAGGAGAGCGAGGGGAGAGAGTGAAGTGAGTGAGAGTGAGAGAGAGAGAGAGAGAGAGAGAGTGAGGTGAGAATCGAGACCAAAATGCAGGGACAGGCACTGAAGGCGTCGGTGGCCGAGTGAAGCCACCCCAACACAGCCCTATGGGGTGGGATAGATATAAATTATACATATACATATATATATATATATATATATATATATATATATATATATATATATATATATACATATATATATATATATATATATATATATATATATATATATATATATATATATATATATATATATATATATATATATATTTATATTTATATTTAGGGAAGTCTGGTGGCGGGGAAGGGGATGGTTCCACACTTAATTTCAGTATTATGGAAAGTAAAACTTTATACGACACGAAGTGTGTGTGTGGGATCATCTGACACGAAGTCAGGCGATATAATATTCAGTGAATACATGGCAGTTGAGACGCACACACGCACATGCGCGCGCATACTCACACACACACACACACACACACACACACACACACACACACACACACACACACACACACACACACACAAGGGGGCCTCGTAGCCTGGTGAATAGCGCGCAGGACTCGTAATTCTGTGGCGCGGGTTCGATTCCCGCACGAGGCAGAAACAAATGGGCACAGTTTCTTTCACCCTGAATGCCCCTGTTACCTAGCAGTAAATAGGTACCTGGGAGTTAGTCAGCTGTCACGGGCTGCTTCCTGGGGTGTGTGTTTGTGTGTGGTATGGGGAAAAAAGTAGTTAGTAAACAGTTGATTGACAGTTGATAGGCGGGCCGAAAGAGCAAAGCTCAACCCCCGCAAACACAAGGTGAATACACACACACACACACACACACACACACACACACACACACACACACACACACACACACACACACACACACACACTTGCACGCACCCACGAGCATACACACGCACATTCATGAACTCACGCACACACACACTATAGCGCTCAGTAGGCTCAGGAACCTGTACACCAGTTGATTGACAATTGAGAGGCGAGACCAAATAGCCAGAGCTCAACCTCCGCAAGCACAACTAGGTGAGTACACACGCACACCTGGAAAACAGAAGAGTAAGGGGAGACATGATAACCAACTACAAAATTCTCAGGAGAATTGACAGGGTGGACAAAGACAAACTCTTCAGCACGGGTGGGACACGAACAAGGGGACACAGGTGGAAACTTAGTACCCAAATGAGCCACAGAGACGTTAGAAAGATTTTTTTCAGTGTCAGAGTAGTTAATAAGTGGAATGCACTAGGAAGTGATGTGGTGGAGGCTGACTCCATACACAGTTTCAAATGTAGATATGATAGAGCCCAATAGTCTCAAGAACCTGTACACCAGTTGATTGACAGGTGAGAGGCGGGACCAAAGAGCCAGAGCTCAACCCCCGTAAGCACAACTAAGCACACACACACACACACAAACAGCTACACACAGCTAAGCTATGACAGCTAAACTCCGGAGTAAATTCGTTGTCATAAATAACAAAGTTGATTGAATTGAATCCGTGAGGCTTGACCCGAGTATGTATGGGGTGACACGGGCGTGCGTGTGTGCGTGCACAGTTAGGGGTGACACGGGCGTGCGTGTGTGCGTGCACAGTGAGTGTGTTTAACCCAGGTGTGCTCCCACCGTTCTCTTAATATGCCACTCCGTCAAAAAACCCTCCTATAACCGAGCCACAAACTTACGCCCCCAAACAACCCACCCAACCCTATCGACTCCGATCCATAGAAAACGTAGATATTTATGAGCCCTAACTCTTGTATAGTACGGTGCTCCTTAACGTGGCTGACCAAAAGGTACAGAAAGCAATGTATTGGGGGAGACGGTGCTCATCTAATACAGACTACTGTGAGGTCTTCATGCCACACCTAACAGCCTCGTTATACCCCCACTGGGTACAGGGTACAGGGGAGCCACTGGGTACAGGGTACAGGGGAGCCACTGGGTACAGGGAACAGGGGAGCCACTGGGTACAGGGTACAGGGGAGCCACTGGGTACAGGGTACAGGGGAGCCACTGGGTACAGGGTACAGGGGAGCCACTGGGTACAGGGTATGTCTCCTCGACTCCTTTGTTTTATACCAGCTTCCTCGTATATGCTCTTGTGCAACTATGTCTCGGAGGAAGAGGCTCATGTCATCCTGTCTGTTACTTAACGATGTTAAATTTACCAAAGATTTGGTATTTCTTGCTCCGTCATGTTGAGCTCCTTACACCCGCCTGCGTCGTGGTGGGGTTGGTGGGGTTGGTGGTGTTGTGGTGTGGTGGTGTGGTGGTGGTGTTGTGGTGTGGTGGTGGTGTGGTGGTGGTGCGGTGGTGGTGCGGTGGGGGTGGTGGTGTGGTGTTCTCTCGGCCTACTTCCTCTCTGCCCGTAAAGAGGGCGTCCTTGTCTGTCTTGTCAATTAACCTCATTGTGTTTCAATCATATCCCTCATGTTTCTTGTCTCCGCCAGGGTTCTGAGGTCTAGTTCCCTTAACCTGTCCTCAAACATCCGTCCTCTTCACTCTGGCTCTAATATTGTGGCAAACCTCTGATTTTGTTTCAAATTCTACTTGTAAGCCTCACAAGGTATTTATTCCAGGCTGCTTCTGAATATTCCAGTCTTGATCTAACAATGGTAATGAATGTATTGCCTACAATGGGCCCTGATTTAGATTGCTAAATGATGTTCTATTGTTTGCCAGCGTCACGTATGATGCTGTTGTTACCCTGTTTGTGTGTGGCTCTGGAGATTGTGTTAGAATGATACCCACTCCCAAATCCTCTTCTCGTTCCGGAGGCTGCAGATGCATCATCTGTAAACATTGGGATGCACTAGCTCACTCCCCCGAGGAGCTTATTTACAACAACTAGGAACAGCAGGGGTCCCAGGGCTGACCCTTGAGGAGCTCCACTTGTTGCTTTAACTCTAAGCAACATTTCTGGGACTGGGACGGTCAGGGAGTTCCTTAGTCCAGGTTCAATGTCTTCCCATTTATCTTTGCTTGCTTGCTTCTCCATCTTGATCTCCAGCCTTTCATGAAGAACAGTATCACATATTTTTTGACAATCTAGAAAAATGCAGTCTACCCCAAAAGCCTTCTATTCCTATCGTATATAACTCGATTACGTTTGTCAGGCACGACTTACCTCTTCTAAATCCATACACCCTGTTTGTTACTACCTTTAACCTCTCCAAGTGTTTAATTATTCTCAACCTGACTACTTTTCACTTTGCCAGAATTACTTGTCAGTAACACTGGTCTGTAACGTGGTGCCTCTTAATATCTGTCGTTTTTATAAATATTGGAACTATGTTGACGTTTTTCGACAATTCTGGGCCTCTGTGGCCTCCTTCAACATCCATGGTGATATTAAGTCTGGTCCCAGAGATTTTGCTGCGTTTATTTCCTCCACAGTGACTATGTTGTAATTCAATTAATTAAATCCATTAATTATTCATTTATTTGGCAGCAAATAATTCCATTCCTCGGCCTATCTGGCTATAGAACGGATTTGAGTTGTCCTTAGAATTCGTGTGTGTGTGTGCGCGGGAGGGAGGGGGGGGGAATATATAGTATATATGATCAAGGAAAATTAGGTCAGGAGTCAGACCATTAGACAACCAACGGTAAGAAAGGCGGGATCCAAGAGCTAGCACCTCGACCCTGCAGACACAAATAGTAAATACAGTCACCAGTCTCTAACACGCTCTTCCAGTAAGTCATCAGCAAACATTTACTTAACTTCATAACACACTTTCCAAATCAAACCCACTGAAATAATGGTGTTTTGTTGACGTTATATTCTGCGAAAGAAGTAGGTGAAGGAGGAGGAGAAAGAGGAAGAGAAGACGTAGGAGGAAGAGAGAGAGAGAGAGGAGGCTGACAAGCAGGAAGAGGAGGTGGAGGCGGGAACACCAACACCAGTACTCCATCTGGAGGAGAAAACCAGGCCAGGAGGTCTGTCTGGGGTGAGGTGTCTCGCTCGCTGCCTCTCTCTCCTGTTGTACACTGCTGCAGCTGTGTCTCTTGTTGCTGTAGCTGTGACTCTAGTTGCTGCAGCTGTGTCTCTTGTTGCTGCAGCTGTGTGTCTCTTGTTGCTGCAGCTGTGTCTCTTGTTGCTGCAGCTGTGTCTCTTGTTGCTGCAGCTGTGTGTCTCTTGTTGCTGCAGCTGTGTGTCTCTTGTTGCTGCAGCTGTGTGTCTCTTGTTGCTGCAGCTGTGTGTCTCTTGTTGCTGCAGCTGTGTGTCTCTTGTTGCTGCAGCTGTGTGTCTCTTGTTGCTGCAGCTGTGTGTCTCTTGTTGCTGCAGCTGTGTGTCTCTTGTTGCTGCAGCTGTGTGTCTCTTGTTGCTGCAGCTGTGTGTCTCTTGTTGCTGCAGCTGTGTGTCTCTTTTTGCTGCAGCTGTGTGTCTCTTTTTGCTGCAGCTGTGTGTCTCTTGTTGCTGCAGCTGTGTGTCTCTTGTTGCTGCAGCTGTGTGTCTCTTGTTGCTGCAGCTGTGTGTCTCTTGTTGCTGCAGCTGTGTGTCTCTTGTTGCTGCAGCTGTGTGTGTCTTGTTGCTGCAACTGTGACTCTAGTTGCTGCAGCTGTGTGTCTTGTTGCTGCAGCTGTGTGTCTCTTGTTGCTGCAGCTGTG
>NC_091218.1:28318068-28383068 GCF_040958095.1 Procambarus clarkii | reverse complement strand
TTGGTTACCTAAATATTGGATAATATTGGAATATTGTTACCAAAATATTGGATACCTAAACCAAATCATGGGTAAGATTTTTTGTTTCAAATAAATCTATATACAAATTACACAGAACAGGGAGCGAGGGGACTGTCCATCAACAAGCCAAATATTTTAATGAAACATCAGGTAAACAGGTCCATCAGGTGACAAAAACTCTGCACATTTACGTCTGCCTTGGCCAGGAATCGAGCCCATGCCCATATATGCACCACTGTGGTGCATATATTACTCCCAGCATACCACTGTGGTCCATATATTACTCCCAGCATACCCCTGTGGTGCATATATTACTCCCAGCATACCACTGTGGTCCATATATTACTCCCAGCATACCCCTGTGGTTCATATATTACTCCCAGCATACCACTGTGGTCCATATATTACTCCCAGCATACCCCTGTGGTTCATATATTACTCCCAGCATACCACTGTGGTCCATATATTACTCCCAGCATACCCCTGTGGTGCATATATTACTCCCAGCATACCACTGCCATCGGAATTCACATTTGCCTCTCGTGCCAATCACTCTACGAATCTTTCTTGTCGTGATTATATTCCCTAGTCACTTGTCGTCTCTACAGCGTTACAAGGTTAGGTAACCTGTGAGAGCTGAGAGTGGGAGAGCTGGGAGTGTGAGAGCTAGGAGTGGGAGAGCTGGGAGTGAGAGCTAAGAGTGTGAGAGCTGGGAGTGTGAGAGCTAAGAGTGTGAGAGCTGGGAGAGTTTGACAGACGTCGCAAGTGTTATTCTGTTCATCTTGGCGTCCGGTATAAAGACTGAGGTTATGACTAGTTCATTTCCAGTTCACTGAACTGACGCCCGTTCATAGCTTACTCTCACTATGGTGTTCTCACTCGTGTGTGTATTCACCTAGTTGTGTTTGCGGGGGTTGAGCTCTGCTCTTTCCGCCCGCCTCTCAACTGTCAATCAATCAACTGTTACTACTACTATTTTTTTCCTTTACACACACACACACACACACACACACACACACACACACACACACACTACTGATCCAGACTACTAATTATGGGAGACTTCAACCATGGGAAGATAGATTGGGAGAACAAAGACCCACATGGAGGACTAGACACATGGAGAGCTAAGCTGCTGGAAGTGGCAAGAAGAAACTTTCTAAGCCAACACGTCAAGGGACCGACAAGAATGAGAGGAGGGGATGAACCAGCTTTGCTTGATCTGATATTTACCCTAAATGAGTCGGATATAAGGGAAGTTAAGTTGGAAGCCCCATTGGGAATGAGTGATCATAGTGTACTGAGCTTTGAGTACCTGGTTAAACTAGGAATTATCTCCCCCCACCCCCTAAAAAAAAAAAATGGGAAATAAAAGGCTGGCGTACCGAAAGGGAAACTAAGAGGAGATGAATAAATTCCTAAGGGATATACCATGGGACACAGAACTCAGAACTAAGTCCGTACAAGACATGATGGACTATGTCACCCAAAAGTGTCAGGAGGCAGTAAACAGGTTTATCCCGGCCCAACAGGAAAACACCGAGAAGCAAAAGAAGAATCTGTGGTTTAAGAGGAAATGTATGAAAGCAAAGGAGCTGAACAAAAGGGCGTGGAGGAACTTCCGTAATAACAAAACACCAGAAAGTAGAGAGAGATACCAGAGAACCAGGAACGAGTATGTTAGTGTGAGAAGAGCAGCTGAGAAAAGGTATGAAAATGATATAGCTAATAAAGACAAGTCCGAACCCAAGCTACTACACAGTCACATCAGGAGGAAAACAACAGTGAAGGAACAGGTGATGAAACTTAGAAAGGGTGAAGACAGGTACACAGAGAATGACAAAGAGGTGTGTGAAAAACTCTACAAAAGGTTCTAGGAGGTCTTTACAATAGAACAAGGAGAAGTCACGGCGCTAGGAGAGGTGACAGCAAACCAGGCGACCTTGGAAGGGTTCGAAATTACAAGAGATGAAGTCAAGAGGCACCTATTGGAGCTGGACGTGAGAAAAGCTGTTGGGCCGGACGGAATCTCACCATGGGTATTGAAAGAGTGTTCAGGAGCACTTTGCTTGCCGTTCTCCATAGTGTATAGTAGGTGACTGGAAACGGGAGACCTACCAGAAATATGGAAGACGGCTAATGTAGTCCCAATATACAAAAAGGGTGACAGACAAGAGGCACT
The DNA here is from genome assembly GCF_040958095.1 of Procambarus clarkii. Classification (NCBI taxonomy): domain Eukaryota; kingdom Metazoa; phylum Arthropoda; class Malacostraca; order Decapoda; family Cambaridae; genus Procambarus; species Procambarus clarkii. The sequence continues at coordinate 28,380,865 of NC_091218.1, read as the reverse complement.
GAACTACAGGCCAGTGTCCTTAACTTGTATACCATGCAAGGTGATGGAGAAGATCGTGAGAAAAAACCTAGTAACACATCTGGAGAGAAGGGACTTCGTGACAAATCGCCAACATGGGTTCAGGGAGGGTAAATCTTGCCTTACAGGCGTAATAGAATTCTACGATCAGGTGACAAAGATTAAGCAAGAAAGAGAAAGATGGGCGGACTGCATTTTTTTGGACAGTCGGAAAGCCTTTGACATAGTACCCCATAAAAGGCTAATGCATAAGCTGGAGAGACAGGCAGGAGTAACTGGTAGGGCGCTCCAGTGGATAAGGGAGTACCTAAGCAATAGGAAGCAGAGCGTTACAGTGAGGGGTGAGACCTCAGATTGGCGTGAAGTCACCAGTGGAGTCCCACAGGGCTCTGTACTCGGACCTATCCTGTTTCTGATATACGTAAATGATCTCCCAGACGGTATAGACTCATTCCTCTCAATGTTTGCTGACGACCCCAAAATTATGAGAAGGATTAAGACAGAGGAGGACAGCTTGAGGCTTCAAGAAGACCTGGACAAGCTGCAGGAATGGTCGAACAAATGGTTGTTAGAGTTTAACCCAATCAACTGTAATGTAATGAAGAAAAGGAATTAAGGAAATTCCTGTTTCAATTCTTCCTCCGTGGTCTGACACTGTCATATTATATATATATATATATATATATATATATATATATATGATCGAATCAGCAGATAATCTGAATATTTTGGTAAGGTGACTGGCATTGTAATGTGAGACGCCGTGACACTCGCTCTCTCCTCATATCTCGCCTCTTCCCTCCCTCTGCTCTCCCTCGGTGTGTCTGTCTGTGTCGGTACCATCAGTATGTCGTGCACAGCCCACCCTTCTCTCGCTTAACATATGCATAACGTATGCCAGACCAATGCTTGAATGTGCAGCCCCCCGACTTGGAGTCCCTACCAATGAAACACAAACCACAAACGAAGACAGTTCAGATGAACGTAGCAAGACTGGTCCCAGAGCTGGGTGAGCCACGCTGCTCTGAGAGACCGAGACCTCGCAACGTTTGGGCACTGATCAAAATGGGAAAACGTGATAACGTAGAAGATGTTGATAACGGAATAAATGGAGTAGGCAAGGAGACAATGTCTAAGAAGTAAGGCGAAGGAAGACGGGAGTCAGGAAACATTCCTTCACCGTAAGAACCACCAGCGAGTGGTATGGCCTAATAGATGCTGTAGAGGTGACCTCAATGAGAAACTTCAATAAAAAACGCAGATAAACAATGTGGAATGACAACCAATGCATTAACAGATCAAAGAACGGAAAAGGCGGGACTAAGGATCTAATGCTTCACCCGACAACAGCAGCTAGGTTATCTTGAGATGATTTCGGGGCTTTAGTGTCCCCGCGGCCCGGTCCTCGACCAGGCCTCCACCCCCAGGAAGCAGCCCGTGACAGCTGACTAACACCCAGGTACCTATTTTACTGCTAGATAACAGGGGTATAGGGTGAAAGAAACTCTGCCCATTTTTTCTCGCCGGCGCCCGGGATCGAACCCAGGACCACAGGATCACAAGTCCAGTGTGCTGTCTGCTCGGCCGACCGGCTCCCCAGGGGTGAGGTACACACACTCAGAGACTCCTGTCTGCAGGTGGCAGACAGCCTCAAGACAACAGCACTTGACTTTACAACTACATGGCGCAGACTGCCACTGGAGGCTCGCTGCCCACCTGAAGTGTTTGAAGAAATCGCCAGGTTCACCCTCCATGACTACACCACAAATTATAATGGTAAAAAGCTGAATATATTCAACATATCCGAATTTAGTCGTGAGTGAAACATCACCGATTCTCTGAGTTAGTTCGTGTTCGTGGTGAGCTCTAGAGTGATTGATACTCGTCTTCGCTCTTTATTTTATCATTAATACTTTGTTAACTCTGGGAGTTTAATCCATCCTTAACTCAATTCAATGTCTTTCTTTATTATGCACCCCATACCCATCCCGTGGGCGGTGGTGGAGAGGGTTACTTAACTCGGAATAAAAGTTATTTTAGCTGTTCTTTCTGAACATTTTGTTCTGGAGTTTAAAGCCATAACCTCAAGTTCTGTGCAGGTGTCGTCTGCGGCTCCTTATCATCTTACACACTCGTCTGGTTATTAATATTTCATCATAGATTACATTTCTTATTTCCACGAGCCCATTATGTTGCAAGCCTTTGGACTTTGATTTTGTTGAATGCTTCTTTCAGCACGAGCACCGTACCACAAACATATGCAGCAGTTCAAGTCTGACGTACGTTAGAATAATTTCGCACACATTTCCACGTCTTCGAACTTGAAAGCGATTACTTAGTTGAAAATGATTGCGTTTAACTCTTAACTTTATATCGTTAGCGTGGAATTTTGGCCATGAAGTATCCTTATTATTTTCGTGATTTTATGTAATTTTAATATAATTTGATGATAGTCAAGTCTATCCCAACTCCTCGAAATTTTCATTACGCGACGTTTGTCAACAGTAAATTTCAGGATCGTTTTCGTGCTCCAGACACTCACGTTGTCCGAATCTAACTGAAGAATCTCATACATTATCGTAACGCATTCCAGTAATTGCTAACACCCCCTGGCAATCATTAGTTTAATGTGTGATATATATATATATATATATCAGGAACATAGTGCTGATCTTTGCAGGACCCATCTAGTGACTTCCTTCAGTGATACCATCTATTTAAGTAGAGTGATATCATCTATTTAAGTACAGTGTTCTCTCTACAAACTACAAGTTTTAGCTTTCTAATTTAATCTTTTGTGAAGAACCGAGTCGAATTTTTTTTTTTTATTTAAAACAAAAAGTCAGTTTCCCAATCCGTTTCTTTCATGAATAACTACAGATTTTTTACAGATTAAAACCCAAGTTGTTTAGTTGATAACGACGTGCGTTTAACCCTCACCAACTCTAATGGGTTGTTGAACACGTTAACAACCGCCCATATGAGCCGGACTGGCCAACTGGTCCATTATTTTGTATGAGCACAATATTGGTCATTGAAGATGGTCCAAAGTGGTCAACTGGTTTTGTATTTGCTGTGCCCAATGCAGCCCTGGGAACTCGCCTCAATCATGACGCTCGGCACATTGGCGGTTGCCCTTCGCCTTGCCGCCCCCATCCTCACCGAACAACTATCCGCGGAACTGCGATGGCAGACCAATATGGTCGTCATGGTCTGGAATGTCGTAAATGACGGGGTAACATTGCAAGACATGAAGAAGTCAACGACATCATCAAGAGGAGCCTCGCCACAGCCCATCGCCCAGCACAAAGAAAAACCATACCTATTCAGACCCAACGAACCTCAGAAACGCCAAGATGAGGGGAGTAAACTTCCTTCCTTGGAAGGATGGTGACGCCATCTGGGCGCTTTCTCCCATGTCTCATCTAGACATTTCTCCCAATAACTGCCATACCGGCCTCTTCTGGGGTAAGAAAACAAGACCTTGATCCGCTCCCATGGAGCCTGCAGGAAATCTCAGCCATGATGATATAGGCAAACTGAACAGGGGTCAGTCAGGTGGTGACACTGAGATGGAATAATTCATGGTGCTAATACATGATAGATAACTAACATATAAGAGATGAAATAATTGGGTTACGCGCTCCGCCCAAGTAACCATGGTCGGCCGAGCGGACAGCACGCTGGACTTGTGATACTGTGGTCCCGGGTTCGATTCCGGGCGCCGACGAGAAACAATGGACAGAGTTTCTTTCACCCTATGCCCCTGTTACCTAGCAGTAAAATAGGTACCTGGGTGTTAGTCGGCTGTCACGGGCTGCTTCCTGAAGGTGGAGGCCTGGTCGAGGACCGGGCCGCGGGGACACTAAAGCCCCGAAATCATCTCAAGATAACCATACACGCTACCAGTGGTTTGTTTATGTCCGAGGTCTCATAAGGAGTTTTTTCGCGTCGTGTCAGAAGGTAGATGTTTGTAGGACAAGCCACGAGGGCTTCTACACCAGCCCGTCCTCTCGAGCGTGCACAACGTCCCTATACCGATGTACTAAATTGCCCAACCTTAATCTAACCGAGGTCCCCCACGAATAGAAATCTGGAACAACACGTCAATATTTGCGAGCTGCAATGATTTTTAACACAAACTGTTTTATAGCCTTAGGGACTTTATACGTTAAAAAGTTCTGTATTATTCGAGAGGACGGGTGCAGAAGCCCGCGTCCCGGGAACTGTATCTGTCATACTTGGGGCCCTTGCCTCTTCTCTCTACCCGCCACCTGATCTACACTACTCATCTACTCATTTATCTACCCACCACGGGGAAGGACAGCCCCCTTTCCCACCTATCTCATTCCATCCCACTGTGAGGAAAGCGTCCCCATCTCCTCTCCTCCACAGAAACACCTGTCATTTACCCCCTGTCCCATCCCTGTCCCATCCCTGTCCCATCCCTGTCCCATTCCTCCCCCAAGACTCTCACGCCTGCTCACCCCTTAACCTCCCCCTCCCCCAGAGCTACCCCCTTACCCCAGCCACGTCCATTACCCGAATTACGCGAACCTCCCCCCCCCCCCCAACTGGTGATCCCAGACGCCCCAGTGCGGAACTTGGTGAACTGGAGCAGTTCCCCCTGGGGTAGGGCGGGGAGCAGGGAGTAGCAAGGTGCTATACCACACCCCGCACCACCGTCGGCAGCTCCGTAGCTGATCCAGGAATCAATGAGCCTTAAGAACACGCTGCTGGAGAGGGTCTTGCACGGCGGCGACGGAACTCTTGTGTGACCTCAGTGACGCCAGTCACGATCTTCGCCATTGTTGGCCAGTACTGTGGCGTGACCTCCCTGCCACGCTAGGGAAGTATAGTCTGGTGGGGGCACGAGACATCCCTGCCACGCTAGGGAAGTATAGTCTGGTGGGGGCACGAGACATCCCTGCCACGCTAGGGAAGTATAGTCTGGTGGGGGCACGAGACATCCCTGCCACGCTAGGGAAGTATAGTCTGGTGGGGGCACGAGACATCCCTGCCACGCTAGGGAAGTAGTCTGGTGGGGGCACGAGACATCCCTGCCACGCTAGGGAAGTAGTTCAGTGTAGAGTACCTCCCCCATCTCTCCAATTCTCGTCCCACTTGTTTTAAGCTTAAAATAAATAAAACTTAAAATATATGTCATGGCGCTGGCAAGATCCAGTGTCCCCAAGATCCAGCTCCAAGAACGGCAGGTTAACAAGATTTATACGAACGCTGCTCGTGGCCCTCTGGTGGTGTAAAGGTAAACCAGCCTCACACCACCAGAGGGCCACTAGCTTGGCGGCGCGCCAGGCTAGTAACATGTATGGCTATGACGTAACAATGACGGAAACGTCGATAGTTATGACGTGACAATGACAGAAACGTCTATAGCAATGACGAGAAGACGCCCCGACGACGTATATTGAGTCCCTTCACGCGACGACGCACCGTGTGACGTAACTGACAGCAGTGACAAGTGTTATCAGTGACTCGTACGAATATTATGGGCTGAAATTTACAACTCAAAACACCGTATAATTTTATTGTAAATATTAAACTTTATTTTTGTTAACTGCCGTTCTGAGATGTCCCGCAGCCCCCCCACCCCAACGACCCTCCAGTGGGGGGGGGGGCCTTTTTAGGGGGGATAAGGGGGGGGGGGAGGGACCTGGACGCAGAACGTGATAGTTAAGACTGGAAACTCTCCCATAACAGTGTCATTATGCCTGTGACGTCCTGCCCGGCCTGTTGGCCTCTGCTAGGGCCCTCTGCTTTTCATCGCATCTACAACAACCACAACAACCTCCACCACCACAACCACAACAACCACCACCACCACAACAACAACCACCACCACCACCACCACAACAACCACCACCACCACAACAACCTCCACCACCACCACCCCCACCACAACAACCACCACCACAACAACAACCACAACCACCCCCACCACAACAACCACCACCACAACAACAACCACAACCACCCCCACCACAACAACCACCACCCCCACCACAACAACCACCACCCCCACCACAACAACCACCCACCACTATGGGTTCATGCTCCACCTGCTCACCACTATAATGACGGAAGGTGCAGGAGCAGTTCAAGTGAGGCCACGACTGTCACCCTCATGAGTCGCCAGGAATATTGAGTGGGAGGGCGAGCACTGACACCCCGGGGCGGTGACACGTCCCCCCCCCCCGGTGTTCCTGGCCCCCACTACGGAGCACGAGATGTTCCTGGCCCCCCACTACGAAGCACGAGGTGTTCCTGGCCCCCACTACGGAGCACGAGGTGTTCCTGGCCCCCACTACGGAGCACGAGGTGTTCCTGGCCCCCACTACGGAGCACGAGGTGTTCCTGGCCCCCACTACGGAGCACGAGGTGTTCCTGGCCCCCACTACGGAGCACGAGGTGTTCCTGGCCCCCACTACGGAGCACGAGGTGTTCCTGGCCCCCACTACGGAGCACGAGGTGTTCCTGGCCCCCACTACGGAGCACGAGGTGTTCCTGGCCCCCACTACGGAGCACGAGGTGTTCCTGGCCCCCACTACGGAGCACGAGGTGTTCCTGGCCCCCACTACGGAGCACGAGGTGTTCCTGGCCCCCACTACGGAGCACGAGGTGTTCCTGGCCCCCACTACGGAGCACGAGGTGTTCCTGGCCCCCCACTACGGAGCACGAGATGTTCCTGGCCCCCACTACGGAGCACGAAGTGTTCCTGGAGCCTCCCACCCACTACGGAACACCGGCTGGTAAATTATTCTGTATAATAAATTTGTTCTGGTTCACTCTGTAGTAAAACTACGTAAGTGTGTGAGGAGGTGTTTTCTCGGCTGTCTGGTGCTGAGGTAATTACAGAAGCACCGGAGAGAGGAAGAGAGACAACGGCACGTCGTCGAGACAGCCAACGACTTCCGCTCCAATGGTCTCACTTGCGAGTCTCCAGAGGCAAGTTCTCTACACCCAGCCCTTGGGTACTCCGCCTGCTCTAAGGTGGAGGAGGAACCACAGAGTCGATCCCACCTCGAGGGACCTGTATGGTAGCGACACCTGTGGTGCTGGAGTACCACAACACCGACACACAGGAGACTCTTGTGCTACGTCGAGAAGTATTCCTGGATATTCCTCACTCACAGGAAGTGTACCTGGATGTTCCTCACTCACAGGAAGTGTACCTGGATGTTCCTCACTCACAGGAAGTGTACCTGGATGTTCCTCACTCACAGGAAGTGTACCCGGATGTTCCTCACTCACAGGAAGTGTACCCGGATGTACCACCTCACAGACAGGAAGGAAACAGAGGTTCACAGCAAGAGAAGAGAAATCGGAGCAGCGGAAGATGAGGACTGGGCTGTAGTGAGAGTCAGCAGGAGGACTCCACCTCTTGCTAATATTCGTCAACAACCTGACAACACAAAATAGACACATTTATTTAATTCTTGTTTTGGACGATGCGAAGTGTATAAAGCCGGAAGAGTTTGCAAGAGTTTGCAAAAGTTTGTCCAGACCACACATTAGAAGGTAAAGGGACGACGGCGTTTCGGTCCGTCCTGGACCATTCTCAAGTCGATTGGATTTGAAAACTTGATTCTCACAATCGACTTGAAAAGGGCCCAGGACGGACCGAAACGTCGTCGTCCCTTCACCTTCTAGTGTGTGGTCTGGTCAAACTACTTCTGCCGCGTTATTGTGACTCATCGCCTGCTTAATGCAAGAGTGTTTAGAAGCACTCCAGAGATAGCCTGATTTTTTGTGTTACTGAACTTAACACTGCTTCCACTGCTTATCACTGCTTTCTTATCATACCTATCAACTTGTAAATGTTAATTTACAAGTTGCATAGGTATGAAGAAGAGGGAAGAGGAGTAAATGACTATATAGCAATATAAGTCAAGCTGCTTGTCTCTCCTATTGAAGAAGAGGGAGAAGACCCTAGGAGAAATACAGGGTGGAAGAGAGACAACTTATTAAACCAAAACAAAGAACAGTGTCTTAACACATTAACATAATTCCGTCGTTGCCGCACGCAAAACTGGCCGACAGACGGGAAGCCTTCTGGAACTGTGATAAAACTGTTGCAAGTCACTGAGCATATTCTCCATACGCGGAACCTCATCCCAAAATTGTTCAAGACGAAATACAGAAAAGATTCCACGTCACGTAGGAGCCAATTATTGTAGAACAAAGCCACTGGTCATGGGGACTTCAATCAAGCGGGACATTGATCACCTGGAGACGAGAGGATTCACGGAGAGCAAAGCTAGTGGAGAACGCAGAGAGAAACTCTCTGAATTAGCATATTAATTAGGACACAATGCCAATTAATTAAAACAAGCATCTGGCGATCTGGCTATTTAGAAAACTTGTTTGTCAATCCTCTTTCCTCCACCTATGCCCGAGACAACGAAGCCACGACCAATCTGCGGAGGAATTTGCATTTGAGTGATGCAAAGAGTGCTTCCAAAATGAAGTGCATTGTCTCTTTGCTTTGTAAGCTAGTTCCCTTTTCAGTACTACTGTTGTATAAACGATTAACACATCGTAGTCTAGGCTAGTGACCTCACATCTCTGGTGGTTTCTCCAAGAAGATTATTGCTGCAATTCTGAGGAAAGGTGTTGTGTGGAGAGTGGAGGTGACCTTACATCCCAGCTCGGGTCATTAGCCTCCTGCGGCAAGGCTGCTTCTCGTTCCTCTACACTCAAATAATATTCTCCCTGAAGCTTCTTCTCAGTTACTGTGTATTTATTACTAATCTTGACATTGTTCACGTCACTTCTCATTCTATGACCATCTTACCAAATGAACAATAACCTCTGTTCTCCAGACATCTCCAGTCGTTCAAGAACCGCATACGAAGATATATTTTGAACACCGTCTTATATTTTTCCAATACCAGGCTCTGTTGAGTGAGCAACTTTGCCATTGCAACAAACCATTTTAAACAAAATATTTATATAGAATATTGTGTCGATAACATTTCCCTAAGTGGATATGTCGCCCGTGATATGACCACCTACAGGAGCCCAGTATTAGAGTATGCAGCTCCAACGTGAAGCCTCGCCATTAAACGCTCAAAACGAAGCTGGGCCAAGCCCAGACGCGTGTTACAAGGCTGGCCCAGGAGCTAAGAGAAAAAATTGAGAAAAAACTGACAGAACTGTATATCTAAAAAAAAGCAAAAAGGATATTGAGAAAAAATTATTTAGCTGGTAGAAGTTAGTAAAGGGAATGTTCTATAGAGCAGGTCGAGCTCCTCCCAGAACTGCATGTGACGGGCGTACGAAGACTGGTTAAAAAGAGATGGTTGTAACGTGGCTGGAAAGAAAAGATAGAGAAGAGACATGATAAAAACAAAGATGATAAAGATTTTGATTTATCATGACAAGATAAAGATAGTAAATACTTTAAGCTATTGACAGGGTGGATAAAGAGGAAATGTTCATAGTGAACGCCAATAAAAGAGGGCACAGATGGCAACTTGAGACACAGATAAGACATAGAGATGCAGAAGAGTTACAGGAAAATGAGATGAACTAGACGAGGGAGCAATGAAAGTCAACTACACTCACAATGTTAAAAATTGACGTGATAGTAGAAATTGAGGTCGACCGAGAGCTGGGAAGGCGGGCTCCAAACCCCTAAGCTCGACCCAGAAGGCTCAAGTAGGTGAGAACATGCACCTAAAATATGAAACCATATTATAGACCATCTTTAAAAATAACAATAACTTTGAATCCTTCTTCTTGAAGTAATAATATAGCACAAGTATTTATCTCACAAGACGTATCAAATATATATATAAAACAGAAATCCTCTCGGATGACTTGTTTAGTAATGAAGGGTGAAAAGTAGCTAGGAAAACCATTCAAAGACAAGTGTTTGGGCGCCTCAAGGACAAGTGTTTGGGTGCCTCAAGGACAAGTGTTTGGGTGCCTCAAGAACAAGTGTTTGGGTGCCTCAAGAACAAGTGTTTGGGCGCCTCAAGGACAAGTGTTTGGGTGCCTCAAGGACAAGTGTTTGGGTGCCTCAAGGACAAGTGTTTGGGTGCCTCAAGGACAAGTGTTTGGGTGCCTCAAGAACAAGTGTTTGGGTGCCTCAAGAACAAGTGTTTGGGTGCCTCAAGAACAAGTGTTTGGGTTCCTCAAGGACGAGTGTTTGGGTGCCACAAAGACGAGTGTTTGAGTGCCTCAAGGACAAGTGTTTGGGTGCCTCAAGGACAAGTGTTTGGGTGCCTCAAGGACGAGTGTTTGGGTGCCTCAAGAACAAGTGTTTGGGTGCCTCAAGAACAAGTGTTTGGGTGCCTCAAGAACAAGTGTTTGGGTGCCTCAAGGACAAGTGTTTGGGTGCCTCAAGGACAAGTGTTTGGGTGCCTCAAGGACAAGTGTTTGGGTGCCTCAAGAACAAGTGTTTGGGTGCCTCAAGGACAAGTGTTTGGGTGCCTCAAGAACAAGTGTTTGGGTGCCTCAAGGACGAGTGTTTGGGTGCCACAAGGACGAGTGTTTGGGTGCCTCAAGGACGAGTGTTTGGGTGCCTCAAGGACGAGTGTTTGGGTGCCACAAGGACGAGTGTTTGGGTGCCTCAAGGACAAGTGTTTGGATGCCTCAAGAACAAGTGTTTGGGTGCCTCAAGGACGAGTGTTTGGGTGCCACAAGGACGAGTGTTTGGGTGCCTCAAGAACAAGTGTTTGGGTGCCTCAAGGACAAGTGTTTGGGTGCCTCAAGGACGAGTGTTTGGATGCCTCAAGGACGAGTGTTTGGGTGCCTCAAGGACGAGTGTTTGGGTGCCTCAAGGACGAGTGTTTGGGTGCCTCAAGAACAAGTGTTTGGGTGCCACAAGGACGAGTGTTTGGGTGCCTCAAGGACGAGTGTTTGGGTGCCTCAAGGACGAGTGTTTGGGTGCCACAAGGACGAGTGTTTGAGTGCCTCAAGGACGAGTGTTTGGAGTCAGAGTGCTACAGACAATCATCCTAATCAACCAAACATCCATTTACTCATTCATACAGCCAAGTATGCACTTATATGATTATGTTTATTCAGGTAAAAAGTGCATACATTCAGAATGAGTTACAAGCAGAATGTTGGGTTCCTAGACAGAGCTAGAACATGCTACGCCAAGAGCCAAACATACGCACAGCGTTTCGCGCAAGGAAGGATTTACCTCACACAGCAAACCGAAAGTTCCTCATCTGGCTGAAGTGTTGATGTTGTGGAGAATCGAGGTATTTTTCTCGTCAATTTCACCGACCTCCTTTCAGGACCTGAATCTTAAGCCTCCCGCCTGAAAGTTGTCTCTCTCTCTCTCTCTCTCTCTCTCTCTCTCTCTCTCTCTCTCTCTCTCTCTCTCTCTCTCTCTCTCTCTCTCTCTCTCTCTCACTCTCTCACTGTACCCGTCCTGCCTGCGTTCTGCGCTCAAGGGGCGTGTACTTGCCTAGTTGTGCATGCGAGGAGGTTGAGCTTTAGCTCTTTGGTTCCACCTGGAGACAAAAGCGCCTTTCCGCTCGTCCTCGGAGCCCTGTAGGAGCTCTATTCGCCTCTTTTGTAGCTCCTCTCCGTGTGGGAGAGGAGAGAGGGAGAGAAGAGAGGGAGAGGGAGAGAAGAGAGGGAGAGGGAGAGGAGAGGGGGAGAGGAGATGTTCACGCTAAATCTCTTCATGCTGAGGATCCCAAAATAGACTCATTCAGTCACATGTTTATATTAACAATCCTTGGCTGAACTACCGTACTATCAAGGTCAGTTTTATACCCGGTCCTTCTTGAAGCAACTATGCAGGTGTCCGTTGAAGGAGTGTCTATGCTTTTGTATTATTTTGTTATTGGAATTTGGAATTGAATTTTTGAGTTCGCAGTGTTGCATTTATTGTCGTCTATTGTCGGTAGAAACAAGTTTTAGATCTATTTATCCAAGAAATCCATTCTTCAAGTAACCAGCTATCAAGTCAACCAGCTATCCTATCAGGTGTAACGAAGGGCAGGCAAGCAGACGAGCAGGCAAGCAGCTGCTGGCTTTCACACCCTTCTCATGCCTCTCTCACGCACCTGTGCCAATTTCCTGAAACCAAATGCCAAGAAAATGGGAGTGGTGGTCTGGGAGGGTCTGGTAGTGAGGGCTCTCCCTCACATCACCACATTACCACCCCTCACCACACCACCACACCACCACCCCTCACCACACCACCACACTACCACCCCTCACCACACCACCACCCCTCACCACACCACCACACTACCACCCCTCACCACACCACCACACTACCACCACACCACCACACCACCACACTATCACCCCTCACCACACCACCACACCACCACACTACCACACCACCATTTACATAGTTGCAAAGAAAGTCGGGCGGTAAAATGCCGAGGAGTCTGAGCGAAGGTTTGTGGGACATCTCATTGATATTCCAACCACGACCGCCGCGGGTAGGTTTAACAACAAGAACTCTCCTAATTGTTTCGTCGTTAATAACGGTGGAAGCTGGCAGCTTGAGCGAAGTGCAGAGGGAAAGTGGGAGGGAAAGAATGAAGGAGGGGGCAGAGACAGAGAGAGAGAGAGAGAGAGAGAGAGAGAGAGAGAGAGAGAGAGAGAGAGAGAGAGAGAGAGAGAGAGAGAGAGAGAGAGAGAGAGAGACAGACAGACAGACAGACAGACAGACAGACAGACAGAGACACACATACACACAAAAGGTGTGGAGGCAGCCACACCTGGCAGCCACACCTGGCAGGAGTACTTGAGTAGGTCAGTAGGACTCGCCCAGAAACACGACTAATCACCATGCAAGGTGATGGAGAAGATTGTGAGAAAAAACCTAGTAACACATCTGGAAAAAAGGGACTTCGGGACAACCCACCAACATGGGTTCAGGGAGGGTAAATCTTGCCTTACAGGCTTAATAGAATTCTACGATCAGGTGACAAAGATTAAGCAAGAAAGAGAAGGATGGGCGGACTGCATTTTTTTGGACTGTCGGAAAGCCTTTGACACAGTACCGCATAAAAGGCTAATGCATAAGCTGGAGAGACAGGCAGGAGTAACTGGTAGGGCGCTCCAGTAGATAAGGGAGTACGTAAGCAATAGGAAGCAGAGAGTTACAGTGAGGGGTGAGACCTCAGATTGGCATGAAGTCACCAGTGGAGTCCCACAGGGCTCTGTACTTGGACCTATCCTGTTTCTGATATACGTAAATGATCTCCCAGAGGGTATAGACTCATTCCTCTCAATGTTTGCTGACAACGCCAAAATTATGAGAAGGATCAAAGCAGAGGAGGACAGCTTGAGGCTTCAAGAAGACCTGGACAAGCTGCAGGAATGGTCGAACAAATGGCTGTTAGAGTTTAACTCAAGCAAATGTAATGTACTGAAGCTAGGTATAGGGAGCAGAAGACCAGATGCAAGGTATCATTTGGGAAATGAAATACTTCAAGAGTCAGAGAGAGAGAAAGACCTGGGGGTTGATATCACGCCAGACCTGTCCCTGAAGCTCATATCAAGAGAATAACATCAGCGGCATATGCCAGGTTGGCTAACATAAGAACGGCATTTAGAAACTTCTGTAAGGAATCTTCCAGAACATTGTATACCAAATATGTCAGACCAATTCTGGAGTATGCGGCTCCAGCATGGAGTCCATATCTAGTCCAGCATAAGACTAAACTGGAAAAGGTTCAAAGGTTTGCCACCAAACTAGTACCCGAACTGAGGGGTATGAGCTACGAGGAAAGACTACGGGAATTAAACCTCACGTCACTGGGAGACAGAAGAGTTAGAGGGGACATGATCACCACATACAAGATTCTCAGAGGAATTGATAGGGTAGATAAAGACAGACTATTTAACACAAGGGGCACACGCACTAGAGGACTCAGGTGAAAATTAGTGCCCAAATGAGTTACAGAGACGTTAGAAAGATTTTTTCAATGTCAGAGTAGTTAACAAGTGGAATGCATTAGGCAGTGATGTGGTGGAGGCTGACTCCATACACAGCTTCAAGTGTAGATATGATAGAGCCCAGTAGGCTCAGGAACCTGTACATTACTTGACTGACAGTTGAGAGGCGGGACCAAAGAGCCAGAGCTCAACCCCCGCAAGAACCAATAGGAAGTACAAATAGGTGAGTACACACACACGCGCGCGCGCGCGCGAACTATAAACACAGACTAGAGAGAGACTGGGAAGGTGACTGGTCGCTGGCCAGTTATGAGGTCAAGTACCTTCGCTGTGTTTACTATGCGACCTTCTTAGTCGACCTGTTTACCTTCCACACGTTTATTCTAAGCAAATAGGAATTCTCTATTCTCCACCGTCAAGGGGTAGCGAGAGCACGACCTTGATATCAGACGTCATTAACAAGAGCCCACAGAGGAGGCCTAAGTGGCTATAGGCCCATGATAATCTTAAATATAAACTGTGAAAGAAAATTCCTTTCGCTGTTAAGAGTCCAAATTTGTAGCAGATGGGCCGCGCTGAGGAGCTAAAGCCTAATATGTGAACCCGGTGAGAGATACCCGGATATTGGGTAGCCACACCCGGCAGGCACACCCGGCAGCCACACCCGGCAGCCACACCTGGCAGCCACACCCGGCAGCCACACCTGGCAGCCACACCCGGCAGCCACACCTGGCAGCCACACCCGGCAACCACAACTGACAGCCACACCCGGCAGCCACACCCGGCAGCCACACCCGGCAGCCACACCCGGCAGCCACACCCGGCAGCCACACCCGGCAGCCACACCTGGCAACCACACCCGGCAGCCACACCCGGCAGCCACACCCGGCAGCCACACCTGGCAGCCACACCTGGCAGCCACACCTGGCAGCCACACCCGGCAACCACACCCGGCAGCCACACCTGGCAGCCACACCCGGCAACCACAACTGACAGCCACACCCGGCAGCCACACCCGGCAGCCACACCCGGCAGCCACACCCGGCAGCCACACCTGGCAACCACACCCGGCAGCCACACCCGGCAGCCACACCTGGCAGCCACACCTGGCAGCCACACCCGGCAACCACACCCGGCAGCCACACCTGGCAGCCACACCCGGCAACCACAACTGACAGCCACACCCGGCAGCCACACCCGGCAGCCACACCCGGCAGCCACACCTGGCAGCCACACCTGGCAACCACACCCGGCAGCCACACCCGGCAGCCACACCCGGCAGCCACACCCGGCAGCCACACCTGGCAGCCACACCCGGCAACCACAACTGACAGCCACACCCAGCAGCCAAACCCGGCAGCCACACCTGGCAGCCACACCTGGCAGCCACACCTGGCAACCACACCCGGCAGTCACACCTGGCAGCCACACCTGGCAACCATACCCGGCAGTCACACCTGGCAGCCACACCTGTTAAGAGTACTTGAGTAGGTCAGTAGGACTCGGCCAGAAACACGACTACTCATCTTATTGAGTCCTCGAACCAGTACCCAGACTCTCTCTCTCTCTCTCTCTCTCTCTCTCTCTCTCTCTCTCTCTCTCTCTCTCTCTCTACTACCCGGGTCTCCTCTAGCCTGACAGAACTTCATATAATGATTTGTATCTAACTTGCCTATATACTGCCTCACCCACAACATTTTTCCCTCTCATTCTGCAAACTCCTGTATTTGTACCTGTAGGAAAAGGTAGAGCTGCTACTCTTGGGTCTGTTTTTTTTTAACTGCTGGTTCATTAATACAACGCGGACTAATCTTCGTGTCTCTCATTTCTGAAATTGTCTGCAGGTGGCTTTACTGCTTCTCTTCTTTTCTCTCTCATTCCACTACCCTGCTCTTCTCTCTCATCTGTGCTCTCAGCTGTGTCTCTGGCTTCTATCCCTGCTCTCTCCTTCCATCGTTATTAAGTCTAAACACGTGCGCGCGCGCGTGTGTGTGTGTGTGTGTGTGTGTGTGTGTGTGTGTGTGTGTGTGTGTGTGTGTGTACTCACCTAATTGTACTCACCTAATTGTGCTTGCGGGGGTTGAGCTTTGGTTCTTTGGTCCCGCCTCTCAACTGTCAATCAACTGGTAAGGTGTGTGTGTGTGTGTGTGTGTGTGTGTGTGTGTGTGTGTGTGTATGTGTGTATGTGTGTATGTGTGTATGTGTGTATGTGTGTGTGTGTGTGTGTGTGTGTGTGTGTGTGTGTGTGTGTGTGTGTGTGTGTGTGTGTGTGTGTGTGTGTGCGCGCGCGCGCGCGTGCGCGTGCGCGTGCTCACCTAGTTGTGCTAGCGGGGGTTGAGCTCTGGCTCTTTGGTCCCGCCTCTCAACTGTCAATCAACTGGTGTACAGGTTCCTGAGCCTACTGGGCTCTATCATATCTACACTTGAAACTGTGTATGGAGTCAGCCTCCACCACATCACTGCCTAATGCATTCCATCTGTTAACTACTCTGACACTGAAAAACAAATTATAATACCTCTGTGGCTCATTTGGGCATTTAGTTTCCACCTGTCTCCCCCTTGTGCGTGTGCGTGTGCGTGTGTTCAGGTGGTAAGCGCTTTCTCTTGCTCCACCTACTAGAATTCCCAACTTTTTTCATGTGTGTGTTGGCTCCTTGTAGTTCTCTCTCTGGCTCTCAGCAGGCTCCCTCGTGCCTCCTGCACCTCTTGTGCTGCTCCTGTCAGGGTTGCAGAGATTCGCTTCTCGTCCTCAAGTGTTCAACTACCTCACCGGGGAAACCCCAGGGGGGAATGAGTACCATAATAATAGAGGGATGGGAACTAAATTAATGGGAGTATAGTACTGGATCATGAACCATTAAAAAAAGGTTTCGAATTAACTATCATCGTTATCAACACGGCATGAGGCAGTTCCAGTTTTTTTATTGCACAAAAAACAAAAGCAAAAAAACTCACTAGAGGTTGCTAGCTTGTATATTCGTGCTTTGCTCCTTTTATATAAAAATATGACAAAATCCTTATCATTTTCCATCGGCTGTTGTGTTACTAGCCATCCTTATGTAAAGACCAAGCTAATGACATCATTTGAAGTCATCCTGGTATCTAATGGGACTGGTGGTTCTGGTGTTTGCGACAGTCTTGGGAAGAGGGGAAGGGGGGGATTATTGGGGCATCTTGGATATCCCCCTGGGGGGGGGGGGATCTGTTATCGTAACAAAAAAAGTCAAGAACCCCTAACAACTACAGCCTCTCAATTCTTCTGCAACCTAATTAAAGTGTTCTGCTGCCTCCGCAAATTCTTCATCTACATCTCTGACCCTCTTCAGTGTTCCGATGCACCCTTATTGCGTAGTAATACCCTCAAAGGTCTCCTATAAACCCCTCTATCATTGTAATATTGCTCTCAAGCTTTGTCTTGCCTTGTCGAACCATGTCTTGCCTTGTCAAGCCTTGTCTTGTCTTGTCAAACCTGTCGTAGGGGGAGGGGGATCTCACTGCAGTACTCCGGTACCTCATTCATGTTCTCATCTGTCTCGCTCAGGTAGACAGGCAGCTTCTCTACCACTCTCGCCCATTGTATTTATGAAATTAAACCAAAGAACAAGAAAGCGAAACCTGTGTTATCCGCAAGCACTCGAGCCGCTCTGATGACTCGCAGCCAATGAAGATATTTTGTGTGAGTTTTCGTTCGCTGTGATGTGGTCATCGAACTCTGCCAGCGCACAGATCTGGGTCGCCCAGGAAGAGTTGCTCTCCAGGGGACTAGACGTACCTTGTTCTCCTAGCTCTCGCTTTCTCTCTCATAAATTTATACACGAGCCCATCCCGCACCATAACTCTTCTCACTTCACAAAGCATCTATCAAAATCGAAGGAATCTGTGAGAGGTTGCAACACCTCACACAAGCCAGTCTGACCTTCCCAGGCATCGACCGGCCTCACAGGCACACACACACGGCCACACCCTTCGGTTACAACATTGTAAAATACTACAGAGAAACTGAAGAGCCTCATAAGAACATAAGAACATAAGAACAAAGGTAACTGCAGAAGGCTTATTGACCCATACGAGGCAGCTCCTATTTATAACCACCCAATCCCACTCATATACATGTCCAACCCACGCTTGAAACAATCGAGGGACCCCACCTCCACCACGTTCGCGGCAATTGGTTCCAAAAATCAACAACCCTGTTACTGAACCAGTATTTACCCAAGTCTTTCCAAAATCTAAACTTATCCAATTTATACCCATTGTTTCGTGTTCTGTCTTATGTTGATACTTTTAATACCCTATTAATATCCCCTTTGTTATGTCCATTCATCCACTTGTAAACCTCTATCATGTCACCCCTAACTCATCGCCTTTCCAGTAAATGCAACTTAAGCTTTGTTATTCTTTCTTCATATAAAAGATTTCTAATTTGGGGAATTAACTTAGTCATCCTACGCTGGACACGTTCAAGTGAATTTATATCGATTCTTTGCAATATCTTTCCAGCCGGCAATTGACACCAAGTGCCCTCGACATCCATTCATTTCCCACTCCCTTTCTGGGAAGAATGCCACATATGATCGGGATTCCTCCTTTGCTTCTAACTAATTCTATGGCTCACGAAGAAAAGAAAGGTGAAAGAAAGAGAAAGAAAGAAAGAAAGAAAGAAAGAAAGAAAGAAAGAAAGAAAGAAAGAAAGAAAGAAAGAAAGAAAGAAAGAAAGAAAGAAAGAAAGAAAGAAAGAAAGAAAGAAAGAAAGAAAGAAAGAAAGAAAAGGCTTTTCTTCGCCTCACGAAGAAATGATATATATGAAAGGCATATAACATATGCTTTTTTGGCCCCTCACTTTCCTCCACTGTATCAGGCCCTCACTTTCCTCCACTGTATCAGGCCCTCACTTTCCTCCACTGTGTCTGGCCCTCACTTTCCTCCACTGTGTCTGGTCCTCACTTTCCTCCACTGTGTCTGGCCCTCACTTTCCTCCACTGTGTCTGGCCCTCACTTTCCTCCACTGTGTCTGGCCCTCACTTTCCTCCACTGTGTCTGGCCCTCACTTTCCTCCACTGTGTCTGGTCCTCACTTTCCTCCACTGTGTCTGGCCCTCACTTTCCTCCACTGTGTCTGGCCCTCACTTTCCTCCACTGTATCTGGCCCTCACTTTCCCTCACGTGTCTCTCCACTCTCACACTCACCGTGGCTTCTCATGAGGGTGGAGTTGATGCGCCAGTCTTCCTTTCTACAAATACTTCTGCAGGTGTAGAGCTGACTAAAACGTAACATGCAGGTGTAGAGTTGGCTCCCTGCTACGTAACATGCAGGTGTAGAGCTGGCTCCCTGCTACGTAACATGCAGGTGTAGAGCTGGCTCCCTCCTACGTAACATACAGGTGTAGAGCTGGCTCCCTGCTACGTAACATGCAGGTGTAGAGTTGGCTCCCTGCTACGTAACATGCAGGTGTAGAGCTGGCTCTCTACTACGTAACATAACCTTCCTGTCACAGCGTGTAACACATTGCTCGAGTTACATTATGGGTGTATGCTGAGTTATGCTATGTTATGTTATGGGCGTATGCTTAGTTAGGTTGTTATGTGTATATGCTATGTTTTGAGAGTTCATTCTATGTTATGTATTGCTATATTTTGAGAGTGCTTGCTATCTTATGTAATACTATGAGTTATAGCGTATAATATGTTATGTTATGATGTACGCACAAAGGGCATGCGCAGGAACAGCGCGCCAGCAACAGTGTGTTGCTGGCGCCGTGCGCATCTGCCCTTACACTCTTTTCCGACAAGTTTTGACGAAAGTTCTTCATGTTGCAGGTGGCGGGCAGCGAGGAGAATGTCACGGAGGCGGAGACACAAGCTTCCTCTGACGACAACCCAGCGCCTTCAGAGGTCCCCGTCGCCCAGGACCGCTACGGCGTTCCCCAAGCTGACGACGGTGCTGACGACGACACCTCCATCCCAGAGGACCAGATAGCCGTCGAGTCCGTAGACCGACGATCTCGCTATCCTGCCGCTATCCCCATCCCGCTTCCAGTGCCGGTATCGCCTGGCACTCTCGTTATTCCAGATTTCCCGCGTCGGCCTTTGCGCGCCAATGCTAAGGAAGGTTCCGGACACGCACTCGTCCGGGGAAAGGGGCAACCAAAACACATTCGTCCTTTCCGCCCTCCTCCGCCACCTCCAGGTTACGCAGCAGCCAAGCTTCAGTCAGGACCCCTCTTCAAACCTCCGCCACCTCCACAAAATAGCTACGCTTCTCCCCTTCTACAAAATAGCTACGGTCCTCCACAAAATAGCTACGCTCCACCTCCGGCCAGACTCCCACCACCTCCACAACAAAATATTTACGCTCCCCCTCCACCTCAGCCAACCTACTCTGTTCCCCCTGTACCTAGCCCTAGCATCTCTGGCCCCCCACCCCCTCCCCAGTCAAACTACGCTGCCCCTCCTCCCCAGCCAGACTACTCTGCCCCTCCTCCCCAGCCAGACTACTCTGCCCCTCCTCCCCAGCCAGACTACGCTGCCCCGCCTCCTCAAGTTCCTGACCAAAATTACGGTGCGCCTAAGCCTGCTGATCTTGTTAAGGATGGCCCAGCATATTCCGCTGGCACCGGCACAGCACAAGCCTCGGCCCCAGGCCCGGTCATAGCCAAAGCTCCCATCCCCCTCCCCCAGGTCACTTACGTGGAGCCCGCACCTGCTCCTGCACTACTTCAGACAACACCACTGCTTCAGGGCAACTATGCCCCACCTCCGCTACTCCAGCCAACCTACAACGTTCCCCAAGCATCGGGCCCAGCTCTTGGCCCTGTCCTCGGCCACAGTTCCCCTGACGCCGACGTTTCTGGTTCCGCTAACTCATACGTGCCCCCGGAGGCCCTGGGGCCTTCAGACGGCTGGCCCATTTCTGTTCCTGAAATGCCCAAGATCACAGCTATCGACGTCAAGTGCGAGAAGAACCTGATGAAGGTGAGCATCGCCTTCGACAAGCCCTTCTACGGCATTATATTTAGCAAGGGTCACTACAGCAACGTCAACTGCGTCCATCTACCGGCGGGTCTGGGCCGGTCACAAGCCACCTTTGACGTGTCCATCAACGCTTGCGGCACCATTGGAAACACCGAAAATGGTCTTTACGGCTACGGCAGCCAAAGCGGCTCTGGAACTTTCTTCGAGAACACTATAGTGCTGCAATATGACCCGCAGGTGCAGGAGGTGTGGGACCAAGCTCGCAAGCTTCGCTGCACATGGCACGACCAGTACGAGAAGTCCGTTACATTCCGTCCTTTCCCTGTTGACATGTTAGATGTAGTTCGCGCAGATTTCGCCGGAGACAATG
This sequence comes from Procambarus clarkii, assembly GCF_040958095.1. Lineage (NCBI taxonomy): Eukaryota > Metazoa > Arthropoda > Malacostraca > Decapoda > Cambaridae > Procambarus > Procambarus clarkii. The sequence continues at coordinate 28,359,601 of NC_091218.1, read as the reverse complement.
TAGGGTGCTGGATGCAAATCCAAGTGGGTAGGGGTCCCTGGGCCTCCGAGGTCTCTGGGTTAGTCAAAATTGGCCAGACTATGACCATGGTGCTGGCTATAAAGGATGACGATAACAAATTTGACATGCTAGTTCGTAACTGCATGGCTCACGACGGTAAACGAGCTCCTATCCAGCTTGTAGACCAGAGAGGCTGCGTTACGCGCCCGAAACTCATGTCCAGGTTCACCAAGATCAAAAACTTCGGTTCTTCTGCATCTGTCTTATCTTATGCTCACTTCCAGGCTTTCAAATTCCCAGACTCGATGGAAGTTCACTTCCAGTGTACCATTCAGATCTGCAGGTATCAGTGTCCAGCACAATGCAGTGACGACGGCCTGGTGGGTCCCGGCGGCGGCTACGAAGCTCCTGGACTTGGCCGAGCTAAGCGTGAAGCTGAGGAGCCAGAGGTCAATAAGCAAAAAGATATCGGGGTGAACCGCGTCATCCAGGTAGTGTCAACGCGGGACCTGACTTTTGTGTTGGATAAGAAGGGCGGGACTGACAGTGAGCCAACAGAGTCGGAAACTGCGACACTTGTGGCGCCACAAGTGGAAGACCAGTCGGGTCTTATCTGCATGTCGACGCCAGGATTTGCCGCCACACTCATCGTCCTACTTGCAATACTCATCGTCTCCTGCCTCATGTCGGCTTTCTTGTGTCTCCGTTTCCGTGGCAACGGCGACACCCGATCAATAATCTCCTCTTACGACAACCCTGCCTTCCTGCATAAAAAGGGTCACTTCTAGACAATCCAATCTACAAAAGTCCTGCAACAGAGTAGCGTGGGGGAAGCGACGTGAGGCCAGACTAATGAGCGCTGCACTACAAAGCTTTTACCTGTGTGTGGCGGCCCAGAGAGTTGTGGCACAGCCCCGCGTCCGTAACCTCAAGTCGCGGCGCCCACGGTGAGTCGTGGTCGGGCATTCAGGCGCCTCGAGTCACTCCAGTATGCAGCCTTGGGCATGAACGGTGCCCCTGGGTATTCTGCTCAGCCCGAGACAGCGAGTCAAGTCGCCGGGTGGTCAATGTGTTGCTCCATGCCCAGCAACAGCTGCTCCCCTCGTGTGTGTGTGTGTGTGTGTGTGTGTGTGTGTGTGTGTGTGTGTGTGTGTATAATTCGTAACTCTTATTTATTTTTCTCTATTTATTGCGTCTCGTTACGCCGCCAGGAGCCCCAGGACGTCCTCAATATTTCTCAGGTTTCTGAAGGAGGAGGCTGACGTTACGGGCGAGGCGTGCACGAGCCATTGGGCCCCAACCTGCCGGCGGCGTTGGGCCCCGGGTCAGGGGCCTCTGGTAGGCCGCTATGGGCCACAGAAAAGCCATCCTGTCCCAAACTCTAGGATTAATTTGGGTCATATACATAGGGTCTTCACAGGGTAAATTGCATGATCATATCTTCCTCACCTCGGGCACACACTCTCTCTCACTGCACTACCAGCACCCCATTACTGACAAGGTTGCCATAACTGTCATCATAATAATAAGTACTCAACTATTGCCTCTCCACCAGTATTCATCACTCCTGTTCAATGTTTGTCCTCACTCAAGTAGCACGGAACTTAAGGGTAATGCTGGACGGTCCCAAACACTTCATTCTGTGTGCGTGTGTATAGATAATAGATTAGTTCCCCCAGATAACCAGACGACGCCTAACTTCCCATTTTCTAAGGACAGCGCCAGGAATCATAAAAGACGTGACCACTTACGAGATCTATTCTTCGTATCTATATCATGTTGGCTCAGTCAGTATTTACGAAACTATTTAAGAGCTTCAAAGCTGTACATGATCATAGTAACCCCAAGATAGTATTAATAGTATAAACGACCTCGTAGTAATTCGGAGCTGGTAAGCGGTTTAGTGAATACCATCTAAGCCGCCTTGTTAGACGTAAGAGGAAGAGATCTTGCAAATGGGCACGCAAGTACCCCGTGACTCCTGATCCAGGGTCCCTACAATACGTGGGTAGTTGTACATACTGTAAGAAAAGGTCCCCCCCGCCCCCCAACACATTAGTTACCTCTTCCACCTCACTCATTCCATCACCCATTGCCCTACGTGTCACTAATTCTAATGACGGACTAATAATTAGTGTTGGTTATCTAACTCTTAACCTGTCTACAAGAATGTGAAGTTGCTCTAGTTGTGAATAAGATTATACAAGTGTGTGTTTAACTGTTTGTTTGCGGTTCATTTTTAATAAAATATTTCTGTTATGATGAGTTTGATTGTCCTGTAATATTGTCAAGTTCAATAACATTGCCAAGTTCAGTAATATTGGCAAGTTCAAAAACATATCCAAGTTCAGAAACATTGCCAAGTTCAGAAACATTGCCAAGTTCAATAACATTGCTAAGTTCAGTAACATTGCCAAGTTCAGAAGCATTGCCAAGTTCAGAAACATTGCCAAGCTCTGTAACATTGCCAAGTTCAGTAACATTGCCAAGTTCAGTAACATTGCCAAGTTCAGTAACATTGCCAAGTTCAGTAACATTGCCAAGTTCAGTAACATTGCCAAGTTCAGTAACATTGCCAAGTTCAGTAACATTGCCAAGTTCAGTAACATTGCCAAGTTCAGTAACATTGCCAAGTTCAGTAACATTACAAAACAACGCACCGCAGACGGTGAGTTCTTCTCAATAATCTGCTCAGAATGACAAGTAATCCCAGCACTCTCTCTTAGTAGAATAAACTACACTCTATGAGTAGCTGAGTGGTCAATATGCTCTCTGATTGGCCAGAATAAATATTACCCGCTCAATGAATGGGTACAGGCAGTGTCAAGCTCAACGAGCGGACAATAAGCTCTCTAATTGAACAGTCAAGTTTGCATAGTGTTTGATAAGTCAAGTTGTGTGTGTGACGCGAAGCTAACCCTGTGATCAAAACTAAAATCTCTGATAGACCAATAAGTAATGCTGAGATCTCTGATTGTCATTGACTTCAGCGATTTGACTTTAAGCAGACCACAAAGCTAAAGTCTGGTTATCAAAAGACTTAATGTAGCAAAAATAATAATGGTAAGAATCACTATAACAAAAAAAAAATAATGATATATACACAAAAGCGAAGTTCAAGAGGAAGATTACACACGTGTGTGTGAATAGAGAAGGATACAAGCCCTACCGTCCAGTCACTTGGGCTTGACGGTAATGCGACGCTCTCGATTCATGCAGGTCGGCGTTCAATCCCCAACTGTCCAACTTGCTAATAGGCCGAGTGATTTTCTTTATTTTAAAAATATTTTTTCCAATTGGTTTATATGAAATATAATTATTATATTATTTTAAGTACATAAATTATTGACTTAGTTATGTTCGTTTAGGTTAGGTTAAGATAGGTTAGGTTAGGTAAGGTTGGTTAGGTTCGGTCATATATCTACATAAGTTTTAACACAAATTAAAAGGCCTTAACTCATATATAATGAAATTGATAGCTTAATCATTTCACAAGAAAAATGTTCGAAAAAATATATAAATTAGGGAAAACTTGGCTTATTAGGCAAATCGGACCGTGCATAGTAGGCCAAATAGTGAGTTCTGGCTACTAGGTACGATATACAAACACACACACATATATATATATATATATATATATATATATATATATATATATATATATATATATATATATATATATATATATATATATATATATATATTGGTCCCCAAGCACATAGGTCATTTTAACTCTATGACCCCCTCAGAGGATTCGAACCAAGGTCGCCAGAGGTCTCCCTATCAACAGCATTGGTACTCTGACCATTGCACCTTTGACGACCGCTGGTGGTATAATATATACACATGTTCAGTAGAGGAAGGAAGTCGATGTATTCTCAATATGCAACACAAACTGTGTGCCAGAGACCTCACTGGGGACACCTGTGCTCTCACTGGGGACACCTGTGCTCTCACTGGTGACACCTGTGTTCTCACTGATAACACCTGTGCTCTCACTGGGGACACCTGTGCTCTCACTGGTGACACCTGTGCTCTCACTGATAACACCTGTGCTCTCACTGATAACACCTGTGCTCTCACTGACAACATCTGTGCTCTCACTGATAACACCTGTGCTCTCACTGATAACATCTGTGCTCTCACTGATAACACCTGTGCTCTCACTGATCACACAAAACACTTCACCTGTAGCTCTTAAGAACAAAAACAGCTTTCAAGAGTTGGAGATCCAGGAGTCCCGGGCTGGAGGCGGCCAGAACACATCAAGGAGACGCTGGATTCAAGACGATGAGAATCAACTTCATTTATACTAAGTATGAGTTAAAAAATTAAACAGAGTATCAAACAAAAATACAAAACAAGCGACAAACAATCGTACAAAGGTAATACAATTATTCTCTAATGGTCACCATTCTTTGAACAATGTGGTTCCTCTTGCTAAAAAGTTAGAGCACTTTGGCAGCTCTTTTGCCGAGATGAAAGTGATTGGCCAGCAAAGGAACAAATGGAGGAATCTTAGTGGCTGGCAACAGTGTCAATTTGTAGTCAACGACTGAAAATGTACGTAGCTTGAAGTGAAGAGGCCTTCAAATACATTGATGCTCCTACCAGTCCTACGGTTATCTAATTCAAAATATAAACAGTAATAAACTGTACTACAGGGGAACAATCGGGGTCCTTCTCGACTCACAAGTGAGGATTCCAAGTTCAAATCCCGGGCAGAATGGTTGGGCTCGTTTTCTATCATCTAATACCGCTGTTCACCTAGCGGTAAGTGGGTATTCAAGAGTTAGTCAACAACCTGTCCTCTTAAAAAGAACGTCACTTTTGGCCGTTTGCCCGTATGGCCGAATTTGGACGTAATTTGAAAATGAAAAAAAAAAAAAATAAATTTGGGATTTTTTTTTTCAACAACAGTAAGTTAAGGGTCCTCTGATAGGTTAGGTGGGCAGGAAATTCTCATAAAGTTTCAAAACGTTATGAAAAACGTTAATTTAAAGTGTCCTCTTATAACCTCTGCGCATACGCCGGACGACTCAAATAGAAAACGGAACAGAACGTCACTTTTGTGAGTCGATTTCATTTCAAATTACGTCCAAATTTAGCCATATTGCGCATACGAGCCAAAAGTGACGTTATTTTTAAGAGGACGGGTTGTGTTGTGGGATTGCATCCTGAAGGGAGGGGGAACAATAATTCGATCTTGAGGGTGGGAGACTTTTGATAACTACGACTTCCTGATTTGATAAATTTCGAAATTCCCTAACTCCAATCATTTTATAATTGGCAAGTTAAAATAAAGGAAATAAATAGTCTCACCAGCTGGGTTCCTGGAGTGGGTGTCCTGGTGGCGTAGACGAGAAGGGTCCAAGTCATGCAGAACTGCAACTCGGTACTTACCGTAGTAAAGGTTGGCGTCGTGGTGAAGCCCCCTCCATCCAGTCACACGTCTGGGAAACGCGAGTAGTATGACCCGTGGCGAAGGCAACAACAATAACGACTTGTGTCGAGTCCGCACTACGAGCGTTCTTCGACCGCTAGTTCGACGACGAGTTCTCGACCAGTGACCTTTGACGTGTCTCAAAACACTATTGAAGGACAAATAGTGACTCGTGGCGAGTCTGAACTATCACTCTAACTGCCCCTCGGCGGGTCTAAACTATCACTGACTGGAGACCGCCAGTCTGCAGTCAGTAAGGTAAACTGGAGACCGCCCCTTGGCTGGAGGTCCATTACCACTGACTGGCCGCCCCTCTGGTGTTACAAGACTAATTCCATTTAATTTATTGGTGGACATTAAAATTTATATTTAACCCACCAGTTTATATTTAAATCCTTTTTTAGTGATAAATACCGGATTAAAATGTAAAATAACAAATTATTCCGGCTTCCAGGGTGCGGAACCCTGTCCTAATCTGGTTTGCAATTAGAAAATTTTATGATTTACCGCCATCTATTGGCGTGATTAGTAGCTCTGTGTGCGAGATGGAAAAATTGTCCACATTCAGAGACTATTGGTGGACCAGGGCAAGAAGAGAGACAGGAAGACAAACTGTACAGGTAGACAAACTGAAAAACGGAGACGCACAGACAGGAAGACAAACTAAAAAACGAGGACGGTTAGACAGGAAGACAAACAGAGACGGACGGACAACAACACACAGACACTGAAAGACAGAGATAGGGAGAGAAAGAAAGAGAAGGGGGATATTTGAAGAGAGAGGAGTGGAGAGATAGGTAGGGACGGTGTGCCAGGCATCAAATGGGGGCGGGGGGGGGGGGTTGTCTGAAGAGGGACGGGGAGTTAGATAGGGAGGTTTAGGGAAGAGAGAGGGCGAGGGTAGTATATGGAGACAGGGGGGGAGATGTGGAAAGACGGGGGGGGGGAGAGGGTGTTTGGGCGTAACCTGGGTGCCGAGACGACCTAAGCAATGCCCGGAACTCTATCTAAATAACTATATACTAGTTGGAAAGTATATGACTGGATAGGAAGTGGTATATGAGGACGGAAGAGTGTCCAACCACTTGGACAATTGAGAACAACGCCGACCTGTGAGAAGCATGGACATCGCTCTGCCGACCTGTCCAACTGGATGGATTGTGCCTGTAGAAGTGGCTCAATAGTTTACACATTATTTGGTCTTCTTAATACATTCAGGTATGCTATCAGTATGACAGTTTCAACTCCAGTTCCCTTGTGTTCATGTACTGGTCGTCGCAAATATATAAAGAGAGGATTTCAAGAACTTTATCAAGCCCGAAATGTTGGAATTGAGAACATTTTCTTTCTCTTTTCTTTTCTTTCTCTCTTCTCTTTTTTTCTGTTCATTGTTTTCTCTTACGTTCCCTTGCTATCCTCTTCTTATTTCTATTACTATCCCCTTCTCATTCGGTGGTTATAATAGGAGCTGCCTCGTATGGGTCACTGGGTCTTCTGCAGTTCTTATTCCTACTATTATCCCCTCTACTACACCTTACCGTTCGTGCCTTTTGCCTTGCCCCTTACCTCTCTCTTGCCTATTTATTGCCTGTATCACATCCCTCATCATAATCGACTTGAGAATGGTCCAGGACGGACCGAAACGTCGTCGTCCCTTCAAAATCTAGTTTGTGGTCTGGTCAACATACTTCAGCCACGTTATTGTGACTCATCGCCTGCATGAGTAGTGAAGATAGTTACAGTGATGAAGGTAATGTAATGTGGAAATAGTTACAGTGATGAAGATAGTGAGTAGTGAAGATGGTTATAATGATTAAGATAGTGTGTAATGAAGTTTATTACAGTGATGAAGAATATGTGTAGTGAAGATGGTTACAGTGATGAAGATTGTGCGTAGTGAAAATTGTTGCAGTGATGAAGATAGTATGTAGTGAAGATGGTTACAGTGATGAAGATAGTGAGTAGAGAAGATAGTAGTTATATTGACGAAGCTAGAAAAGTAGTGAAGATGTGGAGCCCGTCACCCGAGCAACGCTGGAGACCCTCTCGCTCTTTATATCAAAGATCACACATGACAAATACACCAACAAATGAACTTAAAATAGAATTCATTCTGTTCTAGGAATAGAAGACGAATCCTGCTTCACAATCTGCATTACACACCAACGTCATCCTCTGTGTTGTTGTATAGACGTGACACTAAATGAAGGTGTATGGACGTAACGAGGTCATTGATGGGGTGTTGACCCCACGAGACGTAAAGCTATGTGACCCTAATTTAAGGATGGCAGGTTAAGATCATAGCAGCTACTTCAAGACGCGGAATGATCTCCATCTTGGACAAGCATTAGAGGGGCACGACTCAGTTGGGACTTTCTCCAGAGTCCCCCAAGGGTACTCGTGTTTACCCCGAGGCCCACCACCGCCCACCCACGGACGAGTATTTGCCCACCACATTAGGCTCTGACCCACAATTGTACCAATATTAAGTGGTCGTCAACACTGAGGTGGGTCCTACTCACTCTTCGCACCATTTATGTGAGTCAAAACACCCATTTCACTTATGGTAAAAGGAGAAATGCTTGGAGTGACTCTGCACATGCGGCTCAGGCTTGGGTTCAAATATTACTGGGAATTTTTTTACAGGTGCTCATGATAATGACACGAAGTGTAAACTATGTGGTATGTTAAGGTCTCACACCCTTGCCCATTATGTTCTTGATTGTCCGTTGATTAATGTATATAGAAACACTGAGATAAGGACTGTTCCTGAACAAATAACTTGGATGTGTCACAACGGAAAGGTTGATGATGGGGGGGAGGGGGTAGAAATAGCGTAAGCTACTCTATCCCTTTGAGATGTATTTCTTTCTTATCTCAATAAACATACTTGAACTTGATTATGATGATATTCACTCTTCGCACTCGCAAGTTAAAAGTTGGACAACTCCTTTTATCTGTTATAAACTGCATCGGAACATATTTACTCATAGCATTGTTTTAATCCAACATGACACGTGAAGTTAAACAAAAAGTTTACGAAATTATTTTTAATAGGTAAACTACATTTCAGTGAGGTATTTCATCCACAAATTAGTCTAAATTGATATAGGACTTACAAATTAACCAACAGTCCAGTCTGATTATCATTAGGGACGTCATCAATTTTACATCATTACGTGATGTAAAATTACGTGACCAAATGTTCAGTCATCATAATTTCACACTGCAGTCACACACTGTTTAACACTAGGCACTACTAGTCACCATGCTCCCAATATTGTTATATACTGTATCAACACTAGCTACAGCTAGTTACCATACTTCCTTAGTGTTGTTACAGTCATAACACTAGGCACTACTAGTCACTAAACTTAACAAGTATTGATCGAGTCCCATCATTAAGCACTACTTTAGCCCGGTTAACAAAAGTTAAAAGAATATTGATCTGGGCTGAAATGTTCGTAGCTACAACGTGGACAGCCTATACACTCTACAGTCATGCCACTGACTACATGTACTCTACAGTACCATGTGATCCCTTCACTCACTTCTATTGTTAATGTTGTCTACGGCTCTCAAGATAACTCGCTCTATTCTTGCCAGCAGCTGATTGATTAGTTAAAATAATAATAAAATAATTTCTTAAAATATTAAATTAAATGTGACATAATATACTAGTGGAAATACTTAAATACAGGACTTTTTATATAATAGCTAGGTTATCCTGAGTAGTAAAGTCTCCTAGCAAATTTCTTAATAACCACTCTTAGTTTTTCATGTTCCCTAGATGTAAGATCTTGGACAAATAAGTTTGGGACTTGAGAGTCATCTTGAAGTTAAGTGCGACCTAAGGGTGCAGCTGGGCCTGCTGGGTCAGCTCCGCTGTGGAGAACACCTTCATCAGCTGCTTGGCAGAGACAGGACAGGTGCTGTACACGGCGGCGCAGCTTTGGCTCGGGTTGGTGGACCTCCTTCCCAGCCTGGCGGCCTCGTCGTATGCTCTTCTGGAGTTGCTCAGGTCCGTGTTGGCTGGGGCGTCAGTAGAGGAGCTGAGGACGTGGTAGAGGAGAGAGGTTAGGGCGGAGCTCCAGCACTTATACGAGTACCTTCTTGTGCCCGAGGAAGTCTCTACATCAGCCATACCATAACTAACCAGCACTTAATTCTTTGTGATTGTTAATTCAAGTTCATCAATTCAGTACCCAATATAATAAAATAAAGTGGAAAAACAATGAACGTTGCTATGATACTCCAATAATTAATCATTCAGGCAAAAATTAAATCTTCAATAATTAATAATGTAGGCAAAAACGTAACATTTTAATTATTAATAATCTTGGCAAAAATTCAAGCTTCAATAATTAATAAACAGGTTTTTGGTGAACACTTATCATTAAACTATGCTTCACACGTGAACAGACCCGCTAGGCTACAGATAGTCATCCACGGACGCGAACAGTCAGTGCGTACACAAAAATAGGCAGGTGTGTTTGTGTGTACATAACTTACATATTTACATAATTACCTGAACACTGCCATTATGAGCTGCTCGTCGTGAGTGAGGGTGTGGGCGGGGGCGGCGGCCAGCTCACACACCAGCCGAAGAACACAGCCGTCAGCGTCCTCCTCTCTCAACACCCTGAACTGCTCCTCCTCTTCCTGCAGGAGGGACCCGCTCGCCACCTCCAGGATGCCGGGGACCGGCCCAACACTCTGTTGGAGAGACGCCTGGACGTTGGACTCTTGTATGTATTTATCCGGACTGTTCCACACACATATATACGGACAGATGTTGACCAAACGACACACTAGAAAGTGAAGGGACGACGACGTTTCGGTCCGTCCTGGACCATTCTCAGGTCAATTGTGAGAATCGACTTGAGAATGGTCCAGGATGGACCGAAACGTCGTCGTCCTTTCACTTTCTAGTGTGTGGTTTGGTCAATATATTTCAGCCACGTTATTGTGACTCCTCGTCTGCATACGGACGGATGTATTCACATTGAAGCCTAAATGAAATAAAAAACGAAATTTTGTACAAAAGATCTTAATTTTATTTAATTTCGAACTTGTGGCGATTGAGGTTAGCAGACTTCTAGATGTTATCACTGCTAGGCTTAGGCTCGGCTTGAAGTTCCTCTGGGAGTTTTTAACATCTGCTTTTTTTTTTGCATGGATATTCCTGCGCGGGCCCTAAGCCTCTGGCTGGCCCACTAAGTGTTGCTTGTTTCTGTTTTACTTGGGCGGAGTATGAGTATTTATTACTCGTATGGTCGCTTTAGTAAGATTTTGCCATATGTGTTTAACAACTTCTTCTGCTCTGTTGAATCTAAGTCTGCTGATGTAGAGTTGACTAAATGTAAACTCTGTCAGCAGAACTATTCGCGTACTTGCGTTATTATATAATAGAATGTGAATAAATCGCGGAATTCAAAGATAACACCTTCAATGGAGTCCAAGAAATGTGAAAATACTTCATTTCTAATTATGTACTGCCAGGAATCTTTGCGAAGTATCCAAAATTTGATTGCTGTAGGTGCAGCCTTTATTTTACTGTAAAGTTGCTACCCAGTTAGGTGGGTATCGAGCAAGATTAGTAACTGCATGACTCCCCGAAGATGCAAACTGCCTTGTACAGTGACTGTTGTGAGCCTCTTGTTGAATCACATGTGTTATAAAAAGATTATTGATATGTATATGTATTTGTGTACATGGATATATATATATATATATGTACATGTGAATGTAACATTAACAATTGTGTAAAACTAGCTTCAAAAGAGTGTCACTTGCTTAGTTAAACGAACTATTCTGTTCATTTCCTGAACCTGAACCCATTTTAATGCATCTGCAACCCTTTCAACCACCGCCCACGGGATCGGTATGGGGGTGCATTAGAAAGAAAGAACTGATTGGCGATTGAAAATATGTAAATAATATCCAAAATTTATATACGAGTTTCTTGACTATAATAACTCATTCGTTTTGAGTTATTATGTGTCTTGGTATGGCTTTTCACATGTAAATGAATTTTATTGAATACTTAGTAACAAGCTCTGTTTTTCTCTTAATTTACAAAATTTACTTTCGAATTTAATCTCATTGTTACATTGTTCTTTTAAGTCGCTGCATGTTCAGAGTTCACAGGACATCTGACTTGTTTAAATGTACATATTTTAAGTAAAGAAAGTAATACCAAGAAAGCTTGCTTTAGTAAGACCACAACCTGGACACATTTGGTGCTGTGTTGCAGGTCTAAGACATTCATGCTTAAAGAACCATATGATATTGTTTAGAGATAAGCCGTGTCTCTGATACGGCGAGACCCAAAGATGAACAATATTCTCGTAAACGTTCGATAAGTTAGGTAAAGGTCCGAGATGATTTACATATAAGAAGGTAATATTAACACGATTACCAAGTTATCAGGCCGACCGGACCCAAAGTGCGCAGTAACCCACCTTTGCGTCACGCTTGCCTCTCCTGTAGTGGTCACTGAAGGAGCTAGCCGGGACGATGTAGAAGGCAGAGGGTCCGCCGCCGGTGTAATGGGAAGGGCCGTAGCTGGGCCGGTAGTTGTAGCCAGAATCAGCCAAGTCTCGGAGTGGAGAGCCTAGACCAGGCAGACCTTCGGAGTTCTTCGACCCCAAGACGCTTTGTTTCAGCTTGGCCAACCCCTTGTACTTAAGAACCTGAATGGGGGTAATATCAAGGTGAATACACTTGTAATATTAAACACACTATGCCCAGTAATCCCGAGAACAAGAAGCAGTAAGGAGGGCTCATGTTGGGTCAAGTTCTCAGCAGGACCAAGACGTTGGAGCTTACCTTAAGAGCGGCGAGGCCGAGGGTGCCTTCACTCTCCGGCAGCAGGACCAGCACTGCGCACACCACCAGCATCACAGCCCGCATCCTGAGCTGTGGAAGCTGCAGCATTAGTTACTGTGCCACACAAGGTGACAAGAGCTGCAGCATTAGCCACTGTATTACACAAGGTGACAAGAGTTACAGCATTTGATACGGTTCCACACAAAGTGACAAGAGATATAGTATTAGTTACTGTGTTATACATAGTGACATGATAAGCAGCATTACTTATTGTGCCACACAAGATGACAGGAGCAACAAAATTCGTTACTAGCCACACCAGATGACACGAGCTACACCATTAGTTGCTGTGCCATATAATGCCAGACGGGTTGCGTACAGTGAAATCACAATTTCAATAGGTCAAATAGTGATTTCTGTGATTGTTGATTTGAAATTGTTTTTATATAACATTAATATTACAAATATGCAAAAAAAATATTTTAAATATAATCAAATCTTATGGTAAATAAGCGAGGCACTCTGAAGTGCGGCACCAGTTTACAACTGGCTCTGAGAACACTTGCAGCTAAAGCTGGAAAAGTGTACGGACGCGACGGAAACTGATGACTGCGGAGTAGTTAGCACTTGGCCAAATATAAAACAGAACGTTACAACTGCTGGTCAGCACAAGACACTTGTCGCTGATGCTAAGTAGGGATTAATACCACCAATATTGAACGATTCCCTTTCTCCGTTAATAGGAAATTTAACTTATTCTGCATCTCGTTTTACAAAGATAAAGTTTTCACATTTTCTAACATAAGCATTGGTCTCTGTTAAGTTAATGAAAAGAAACTATTGACTATCAGCGAGCACCGTCAGTACAGGTGCTTGAACAACCATCAGGAGAACATAGACGCGGTCAAATTGAAAATAATCATGCGATTTGAAATCATTATTTCAGTACATTTTTCTACTTTCAGTGTGTAAATCATCACTTCTAGGTTTGTCAACAGACCACAGATACGCTTCAGGACTAACCAGTCACTTGACTTACGTTTTGAGGAGAAAAATGTGAAGGAAACGATGGCTCTTGTCGCACTGAGGACCGGGAGACCCCGCCTGCCTTTATATACCCTTGAATCACTCCCCTGTCCGGCCCTCACACACACACACAGTGACGCCCCTACGCATATTTCCCTCAAAATTCTTGCCTGTTGTCCCTTCCTCTCCGTCCAAAGGGTTACCCGCTGCCTTTCACTTCTGGTTCATCCCGCAGGTAACAACAATGTGTCCCTCTTTCTGTGAGAGTTCGACCCATCATACCCTCCTTGAGGTCATCTACACGCGAAGCTGACAAAAAACTTTTACGTTTCTTATACAAAATAAATAAAAATTCTCACTTAGGTTTGCATAACATGGATATATATCTATATATATATATATATATATATATATATATATATATATATATATATATATAAATATATATAAATATATATATATATATATATATATATATATATATATATATAAATATATATATATATATATATATAAATATATATATATATATATATATATTATATATATATATATATATATATATGTATATATGTATATATATATATATATATATATGTATATATGTATGTATATATATAAATATATATATATATATATATATATATATATATATGTATGTATATATATATATATATATATATATATATATATATATATGTATATATGTATATATATATATATATATATATATATATATATGTATATATATATGTATGTATATATGTATGTATATATATATAAATATATATATATATATATATATATATATATATATATATATATTGTGACGGTAACGCGTTGGTGTTCGGCTGTTTCAAAAGCTAGGGGTATGGCCTCGTCACATAAAGAAACAAAAAGAGAAAATCTGGAACTTTCGTCTGAGGTAAGGTAATGGGAAGACACACAAAACACAAGTAAATTTAACAATGAGATTTTAATTACGTTAGAAAAGCAAAACATGAATAAAATGGACATAAAATTTGTAACATAAAATCAATCAAACAAAATAATAAGAATAATCAATGGCAAAATGAAAAGTTACGTTAATACAAGTGAGTAATAACAAGTGAATAATATACAATGAAATATATGGGTGCAGGAATATTGGCTTTAAGCTGCCACCTCTCTTAGTACACGTAAGCCAGAGCTTAGTCTACCAATGAGACGTATTAACTTGTGGAAAGCACGGGATATTTTGAGGGCTGTAGGTCGTCGTGGCCCAGAAGTCAGCTAGTGTGGCGGGTGGAGGGAGCAGGGGCGACAGGGCACCAGCCAACCAGCGATGAGCAGGCGACGGACAGGTAGTTTGGTAGTTGGAGTGGTGGAGGTGGAGCAGGTGTTCCCGGTGCTGAATACGTTTGCTCTCTGGCAAACCTTGGTGTTGTATTTGTTGGATATTTCTTCCATATTAGTTGTATAGGGACGTACTTAGGAGGGAAGAGCAGGCTCAATCTCACTTGAAGGAGATTATCGTCACAATATATATATATATATATATATATATATATATATATATATATATATATATATATATATATATAAATATATATATGTAAAACATATGATATCTTAGACGAAACATTAACAATTATTTGACAAGGCATTAAACCGCAATTAATCCAATAGAAAATATTTACATATTGTAAAAATATTAGTAATTATGTTTACGTTCAAATGTTCACCAGAAAAAATAATTTCAGATGGTGTAAATCCATAAGTAACATAATGCGTGTTATGGGCAATGAACACTGTGTTTCTCTTCATAATGTGTGTTGTTGGTAGTGAGAAAAACACATTTCATTACCAATAACACAATATATTATTTGTGGATTTACATCGTCTGAAGATTTTGTTCAGGTGAACATTTGAATGTAAACATATTTATTAATATTTTTACAGATTGTTGATGCTTTGGATTGGATTAAATTGGGGTTTAATGCCATGTTTTAATGTTTCATCAAAAATATCATATGTTGAAACTTGGATGAATAACCAGATTAAATTTAAATGAATAATAATTTGAAATGTTTTACACATAATTTTTTCAAGTTAAACCAATCCAAGCAAAAATCATTTTATATTTTTGAATAAGAAACTTAATTTTTTTCGTCAGCCTCGCATGTAGGTCACCCTTCCTACAGGGAGGGTATGATGGGTCGAACTCTCCTAGAAAGAGGGACACATTATTGTTACCTGCGGGATGAACCAGAAGTGAAAGGCAGGGGGTAACCCTTTGGACGGAGAGGAAGGGACAACAGGCAAGAATTTTGAGTGAAATATGCGTAGGGGCGTCACTGTGTGTGTGTGTGTGTGTGTGTGTATGGGTCGGGCAGGGGAGTGATTCAAAGGTATATAAAGGCAGGCGGGGTCTCCTGGTTATCAGTTTGACAAGAGCCATAGTTTCCCTCACATTCTACTCCTTAAAACGTAAGTCAAGTAACTGTTTGGACCTCAAGCGTCTCTCCATTCAAGAGTTTGATGATTTAGACATTGAAAATAGAAAAATGTACTGAAATAATTATTTCAAATGGCATAATTGTTTTCAAATTGACCGCTTCCATGTTCTCTTGAAGATTGTTCAAGGGCCTGTACTAACGGTGCTCGATGATAGTCAATAGTTTTTCTATGTCTCTGCCAAAAAAATGTGAAAACATCAGTTTTCTTTGTAAAAAGAGTTGCAAAATGAGTTCAACTTTCAAGTAACGATGAAAGGAAAATGTTCAATATTGGCGGTGTTTTAAGACCCATTTAACATCAGCTTCTAACGGATGATAGCGGAAGTAAAATATAACACGTCTTATGTTGACCAGCAGCTGTGACGTCCTAGTATATATTTGGACAGGTGTTAACTTCTCTCTAGTTTTCTGTTTCCGACGCGTCGGTACACTGTTCCAGATTTAGCAGCAGGTGTTTTTAGTGTCACTTGTAGACTGGTGCCAAGCTGTCAGAGTGCCGCTTGTTGACAGGTGCCAAGCTGTCAGCGTGCCGCTTGTAGACTGGTGCCAAGCTGTCAGAGTGCCACTTGTTGACAGGTGCCAAGCTGTCAGAGTGCCGCCTGTAGACTGGTGCCAAGCTGTCAGAGTGCCACCTGTAGACTGGTGCCAAGCTGTCAGAGTGCCGCCTGTAGACTGGTGCCAAGCTGTCAGAGTGCCGCCTGTAGACTGGTGCCAAGCTGTCAGAGTGCCGCCTGTAGACTGGTGCCAAGCTGTCAGAGTGCCACCTGTAGACTGGTGCCAAGCTGTCAGAGTGCCTCAGTTATTTACTATATGAAGATTTGATTATATTTAAAATTTATTATGAATATTTGTTATATTAATGTTATATAAAATTCTTATTTAATTTCAAATCAACAAACATATTATCACTATTTGACATTAAATTTAACAAATGTTTACAACTAAAGTTAAATTGTTAAGATTGTCACTCCCCTCTAAGCAACCCTTGTCTCTTGTGTGTCACAGTAACTAATGTTGTAGCTCTTGTCACCTTGTGTGGCACAGTAACTAATGATGTAGCTCTTGTTACCTTGTGTGGCACAGTAACTAAGGGGTCAGCTTGGGTCACCATGTATGGTACAGTAACTAATGTTGTAGGTCTTGTAACCTTGTGTGACACAGTAACTAACGCTGCAGCTCTTGTCACCTTGTGTGACACAGTAACTAATGCTGCAGCTTCCACAGCTCAGGATGCGGGCTGTGATGCTGGTGGTGTGCGCAGCGCTGGTCCTGCTGCCGGAGACTGAAGGCATCTTGGGCCTCGCCGCTCTTAAGGTAAGCTCCAACGTCTTGGTCCTGCTGAGAACTTGACCCAACATCAACCCTCCTTACTGGTTCTTGTTCTCGGGATTACTGGGCATAGTGTGTGTAATATTACAAGTGTTTTCACCTTGATATTACCCCCATTCAGGTTCTTAAGTACAAGGCGTTGGCCAAGCTGAAACAAAGCGTCTTGGGGTCGAAGAACTCCGAAGGTCTGCCTGGTCTAGGCTCTCCACTCCGAGACTTGGCTGATTCTGGCTACAACTACCGGCCCAGCTACGGCCCTTCCCACTACACCGGCGGCGGACCTCCGGCCTTCTACATCGTCCCGGCTAGCTACTTCGACGATCACTACAGGAGAGGCAAGCGTGACACAAAGGTGGGTTACTGCGCACTTTGGGTCCGGGCGACCTGATAACTTGGTAGTTATGTTAATATTGTCTTCGTACATGTGAACCATCTCGGACCTTCACCTAACTTATTTAACGCTTGCGAGAATATTGTTCATCTTTGGCTCTTGCGGTATTTGTCTATTGATCAGAGACATGGGTTTTCTTTAAACAATATAAAATTGTTCTTCAATCATGTATGTCTTAGACTTGCAACACAGTACCGAATGTGTCCAGGTTGTGGCCTTACTAAAGGAAGCTTTCTTGGTATTACTTTCTTTACCTAAAATATGTACATTTAAATAAGTCGAATGTCCTGTGAACTCTGAACTATTTATACGAACAATTTAACAATAAGAGTAAATTCGAAAGTACATTTTGTAAATTAAGAGAAAACATTGCCAGATACTAAGTATTCAAAGAAATTAATATACACATTGTGAGATGTAATGTAATGACATACAATAATTACAAATGATTGAGGTATCATAGTCAAGAGAAATTTGAATATAAATTTTGGATATTATTTGCCTGTTCTCAATCGCCACATGTTCGAAACCAGGCAAAATGACGACCTGTTGACAAAATGAATCTTTGTTTATTTCCCTAGGCTTAAATATGAATACATATGTCAGTATATATGTGCAATGGTCCGTATAAATACGTACAAGAGTCCAACGTCCAGGCGTCTCTCCAACAGAGTGTTGGGCCGGTCCGCGGCACCCTGGAGGTGGCGAGCGGGTCCCTCCTGCAGGAGGAGGAGGAGCAGTTCAGAGTGTTGAGAGAGGAGGACGCTGACGGGTGTGTTCTTCGGCTGGTGTGTGAGCTGGCCGCCGCCCCCGCCCACACCCTCACTCATGACCAACCACTCATAATTGTAGTGTTCAGGTAACTATGTATATATGCAAATTATCTACACACACATCTGCATCACATAAATTTTGCGAGCCTCTTAAATTTTTTGTACATCAGTCATTTGCCTTTTGGAAATTATATATATTGCTATATTAATTATTGGTGTACATCATGAAACTTCTTTATTAATTATTGAAGATCGTATTCTTGCCTGGATTATTAATAATTGAAGTTTTCATCATAGCATAGTTCAACCATTTTTTACACTTTATTTTATTATATTGTGCACTGAACTGCTGTACTTCAATTACAATCACAAGGAATTAAGTGCTGGTTAGTTATGGTATGGCTGATGTAGAGACTTCCTCGGGCACAAGAAGGTACTCGTATAAGTGCTGGAGCGCCGCCCTAACCTCTCTCCTCTACCACGTCCTCAGCTCCTCTACGGACGCCCCAGCCAACACGGACCTGAGCAACTCCAGAAGAGCATACGACGCGGCCGCCAGGCTGGGAAGGAGGTCCACCAACCCGAGCCAAAGCTGCGCCGCCGTGTACAGCACCTGTCCTGTCTCTGCCAAGCAGCTGATGAAGGTGTTCTCCACAGCGGAGCTGACCCAGCAGACCCAGCTGCACCCTTAGGTCGCACTTAACTTCAAGATGACTCTCAAGTCCCAAACTTATTTGTTCAAGATTTCACATTCAATGAATACAAGGAACTAGAAGTACTTGTTATAGCCTTGCTAGGGACTCTACTATTCAAGACAACGCATCCTACTGTTTAGCTAGTACTCTCTGTAACTGTGTGGACCATCGTACATATATTGACCTAATGGACAGTTTGATAGTAGAATTTGGTACTGTTTACTTTAATAGAATCCGGAAAAATATAGCTAAAAACCAAACTTATATATTCCTAGTCCTAGTATAGCATATATATTTACTATATTAGGCCTCAAATAGCGTGTATTAGGCCGAGGATGGTTAGGTTAGGTTAGATTTATTAGCAATATATATATACAAAACTTTTTTGCGGTGTGTCCAAATTCTACTTTTTAATTGTTCATTACGTCACTATGTTTGATGATCCACAGCGTTATTATAATTACGTAACAGGAGTGGCCGTTCAAGCCCAATTTTTAATAAAAATATCTTGTATATAAGCATTTCTACTTGTATTTTTTTTGTATTTTTCAGTTTAGTATTTTTGCATTAATTCATGCATTTATTAGATCTTATTTTGACTAAATTCTCGCAGCAAACTTGCTAAAATAGAGCGAGTTATCTTGAGAGCCGTAGACAACATTAACAATAGAAGTGAGTGAAGGGATCACATGGTACTGTAGAGTACATGTAAACAGTGGCAGGACTGTAGAGGTGCCCAGTGTAAATACACTAGGGATGTATGAGGACTAGTAGTACCTAGTGTTTGCACAGTAACACTACTAGTGTAGTATAGTGACTAGTTCTGCCTAGTATGGTGACAGTAACAATACTAGTGTAGTATAGTGACTGGTTGCACCTAGTGTTGTGATAGTAACAATACTAGTGTAGTGTGATGAGTAGTGTTAATAATGTAATTACACTTAGGATGTATGCTGTTGATAGTTTTTTGTAAGGATACTCCTGCACGGGCCCCAAGCCTCTGGCTGCCCCATTTTTACTCATTTGTGTCTTAGGCGGTGGATGAGTATTTATGACTCGTATGTCGGCTTTAGTTAGATTACATGTTGCTTCAGTGTTTATCAACACTTGGGAAGTATGATGCCTGAACATTTGCTCATGTTGCGTTGATGTCTCTAGAGTGGCGGTATGACGCTCATTTCTGGACTGTTGGTTAATTTGTAAGTCCAACATCACTTTAGACTAATATATGGACGAAATACCTCAGTGAAATGTAGACTACCTATTAAAAAAACAATTTCATTAAATATTTGTTTAACTTTACGTGAAGTGTGGGATTAAAATAATGTAATCAGTCAGACCGTACTGAGGAATTGATGTGGTTTATATCATGGATGGGAACCCGGCGGTGCCCGGGTCTCTCTCCTTCTCTCCCTCCTCAGCACGTTTCACCCCCTCCCCCCCCCCCCTCTCTCTCTCTCTCTCCATTTATTTCTCCGAGTATCCATGCATTTATCAATCTATCTAGCTATCAGTCTACCTATTTTCTTATCC
Source organism: Procambarus clarkii (assembly GCF_040958095.1). Classification (NCBI taxonomy): domain Eukaryota; kingdom Metazoa; phylum Arthropoda; class Malacostraca; order Decapoda; family Cambaridae; genus Procambarus; species Procambarus clarkii. The sequence goes on along the minus strand of NC_091218.1, from coordinate 28,339,082 downwards.
ATTCTGTCCATCCGTCTTTCTATCTATGCACTTATCCATCTCATGCAGGCATATACTCCACTGTTGTATCTCAATATACTCAACGTTACAATATTGTCACAGTATAGATATACCATTAGCATGCACCAGACTTCCTCCCAAGAGACTTGCAAAATTGGCGAGGGAACACAGGGGTTACCTATTCACAGCTAGGTGAAAATATATTGTATTTAAACAATTTACTCATTATATATACGCCAGCCAACAACTTCACTATGTATCACAAACCGAGATCCACATCATCCACCGCTGGTCACATCCTAAATCCTAATTATCCTCTCAGTAAATCTCTGCAGACTGAACTCTCCTCAAATTTCAAGCCAAATGTGTGTTAATCATATTCATACGTGCTTAACAAGAAACCTGACTTCCAGCATTCACCTGGGTGGTCTGCAGTCCTTAGGTGAGTGTGGATGAGTGTGGTCACTAGGTGGGTGTGGGTGAGTGTGGTCACTAGGTGGGTGTGGGTGAGTGTGGTCACTAGGTGGGTGTGGGTGAGTATGGTCACTAGGTGGGTGCGGGTGAGTGCAGCCACCAGCTGGACACGAGGAACCAGCACTCAGCTATACTTGCTGAGTTCACCATCTATCGTGGCCCTCTGCATCCATGTCCTGTCCAGCACTGAGTCTTGTCACTTGTTTATTGTTGTTGTTGATTAAGATTCAGCTACTTAGAACGAAAACTTCCAAGTAGCACGGGATATGGTGAGCCCGTAATCTTGCCACTTGCTGGCGTCTCTATATTCAGCCTCCTCAAATTACTTCCGGTCAACACGTGATCCTGCGCTCCCACACCAACAAGGCCTGACCAAGACCGTCCCAAATATCACTTCTGGTCACCTCTCTGACACCAAAGGCCAGCTACGAAAGCCATCCGTGCCTAATGAACTACCATAAACTTAAACAACCGGCGTCCAGAGGGTGCTAACCCCACACCAACTCGAATCCAAATCTGCCACACTCATCACTAGTCTACACGCTCCAAAAGCTACTTCCGCTGTCTGTATGTTGAGAGAGAGAGATTACTAACTAAATTTTACTCAATAACCTGGGTACAACAACCTTTCCACCTGTCCACCCACCTTTATACCCATCTATCCATCCATCTATCATTCCATCTATCCAGCCATATACTAATCTATCGATCTGTCCAACTTTAATCACTCCATCTATCAATATACTTATACATCCATCCATCAACTCATCTATCTAGCCATCTATCTGTCCATCTACTCATCTATCTAACCATCTCTCCCTCCATCAATCGCTCCATCTATTTATGAATCTATCTATCTATCTCTGACACTATATCTTTCTATCAATATATTTACCCGTCTATTCATCTATATATCCATCCATACACCAATCTGTGTATCTCTCTTGCAATACATTTTTACATCCATCCATCAGTCTATCCACCCATCTATGTGTCTATTCATCGACCCATCCATCTAGATAGATGGACAGATAGATGGGTGGATCGATGGATAAATAGACACATAGATGGGTGGATAGATTGATGGATGGATGTAAAAATGTATTGCAAGAGAGATACACAGATAGATGTATGGCTGGACATATAGATGAACACTATAACACTGATGTATCTATCCATCAGTCCATCCACCTTGACGCCTTGAAGTATTATGAGTATGTCTGGGAGTTTCGGACTTCAAAATGGTGGCATTCCTGATGGCTCTCCAAGTCAGTTTGACTAAGTGTCTCCGCTATCTTCCCCTTAGGACAGCAGGGACACCAACAAATGGTAAATAAATACAAGAGTGGTAAAGATGGGAAGAGGTTAAGAATGTTAAGGGGAGAAGAGGAATGAGGGAGGTGGTGGAGGAAGGAGAGAGGGGAGACGGGGGGGGGGGGTGTAAAGGAAGAGAGACAAGGAGCGTGAAAAAAGAGAAGAGACATAGAGGGTGAGGGGGAGAAACGTGCTAAGGAGGGAGAGGAGAAGAGAGACCCGGGCACCGCCGGGTTCCCATTCATAATATAAACCACATCAATTACTCAGTATAGTTACGGGCTATTCATGCCCGTGCCACCTCTTGGGTGGCTTAATCTTCATCATCATCTCAGTATAGTCTAGCTGATTTTTTTTTTTTTTTTTTTTTTATTTCATTATTTTAATCCCACACTTCACGTAAGGTTAAACAAAAATGAAATGAAATTGTTTTTTAATAGGTAATTTACATTTCAATGAGGTATTTCGTCCATTTATTAGTCTAAAGTGATGTTGGACTTACAAATTAACAAACAGTCCAGAAATGAGCGTCTTACCAGAGACATCATCTAGAAACATCAACGCAACATGAGCAAATGTTCAGGCATCATACTTCCCAAGTGTTGATAAACACTGTAGCAACATATAATCTTACTGAAGCAAACATACGAGTCATAAATGCTCATCCACCGCCTAAGTAAGACACAAATGAGTAACAATGGGGAAGCCAGAGGCTTAGGGCGCCGCAGGAAAATACTTACAAAAATAAACTATTAACAACATACTTCCCCCAGTGTAATCACAGTCTTAGCACTAGTCAGTGATAGTCACCGTACTAAAATAGTGTAGATACTTTTTCAACACGAGGTACTATCCCAACACTAGGTACAAATAGTCACCATACTTCACTAGTGCAGATACTGACCCAGTACTAGGTACAACTAGTCATATACTACACTAGTGTTGCTACAGTCACAACACTAGGAACAACTAGTCACCATGCAACACTAGATACAACTATTCAATATACTACACTAGTGTTCAGACGATGAGTCACAGTAAAGTGGTTGAAAAATTTTGACCAAACCACACAGTAGAAAACGAAGGACGACCACGTTTCGGTCCGATCAGGACCACAATCGACTTGAGAATGGTTCTGGACGGACCGAAACGTCGTCGTCCCTTCACTTTCTAGTGTGTGGTCTGGTCAACACTAGTATTGTTACTGTCACAACACTAGTATTGTTACTGTCACAACACTAGGTACAACTAGTCACCATACTACACTAGTATTGTTACTGTCACAACACTAGGTACAACTAGTCACCATACTACACTAGTATTGTTACTGTCACAACACTAGGTACAACTAGTCACCATACTTCCCTAGTGTATTTACAACCTCAGCACTGGGCACTACTAGTATCCAAACTGCATAACTTAAAAGAACATTTTGCTCGGTAACTTGACTTAGGAATAATGATCTGGACTGAAATGTTTGTAGCTACAACGTCGACAGCCTATTCGGTCTACAGTCCTGCCTCTGAGTACATGTACTCTACAGTACCATGTAATCCCTTCACTCACTTCTATTGTTAATGTTGTCTACGGCTCTTAAGATAACTCGCTCAATTCTCGCCAGTTTGCTGCGAGAATTGATTAACTATAAAAATATCTAATAAATGCATGAATTAATGAAAAAATACTAAACTTAAAATGCAAATAATATACAAGTCGAAATTCTTAAATACCAGACTTTTTTTTTACATAATAATTTGTATGTCCTGAACAGCCACTCCTCCTGTTTAGAACTTGTAGTAACGATATGGATCATCAAACATATATTGACGTAATGGACAATTCAAAAGTAGAATTTGGACAAATTGGAAAAGGTTTTGTATTTATGTTGCTAATAAAACCTAACCTAACCATCCTTGGCCTAATACGCTATTTGAGGTCTATTATAGTACATATTTGTGCTATACTAGAACTAGGAATATATAAGTTTGGTTTTTAGCTTTATTTTTCCGGACTCTATAAAATAAATAGTACCAAATTCTATTATCTAAGTGTCCATTACGTCAATATATGTACGATGGTTCACACAGTTACAAAAAGTACTAGCTAAACAGGAGGATGTCTTGTCCTGAATAAAGTCCCCTAGCAAGGCTGTAACAAGTTCTTCAAGTATGCACTTTTGCACAAATAAGTTTGGGACATGAGAGTCATCTTGATGTTAGAGTGCGACCTAAGGGTGCAGCTGGGCCTGCTGGGTCAGCTCCGCTGTGGAGAACACCTTCATCAGCTGCTTGGCAGAGACAGGACAGGTGCTGTACACGGCGGCGCAGCTTTGGCTCGGGTTGGTGGACCTCCTTCCCAGCCAGGCGGCCTCGTCGTATGCCCTTCTGGAGTTGCTCAGGTCCGTGTTGGCTGGGGCGTCCGTAGAGGAGCTGAGGACGTGGTAGAGGAGAGAGGTTAGGGCGGAGCTCCAGCACTTATACGAGTACCAACGATGCAATTATTAATCTGCTTGATATAATTTACTACGCCCTTGACAAAAATGAGTTTCCGATTGGACTCTTCATTGACCTGAGAAAGGCATTTGATATTGTTAATCACAATTACCTCTTACGTAAACTCTAGCATTATGGAATCCGAGGCCATGCACTGGAATTTATCCAATCCTATCTTAGTGATAGACACCAATGTGTTGCCATCAATAATATAACCTCTCCCCACTCTACCTATAACCGTTGGAGTGCCACAGGGCAGCATCTTGGGCCCTCTCCTATTTCTTATATACATCAATGATCTGCCTAATGTCTCTAGCATTCTGAAACCTATTTTGTTTGCTGATGATACTACCCTCATCTACTCTAACCCCAACCCACATACACTAAATAATGTTGTTAATAATGAACTAAAAAAAGTCCACTTATGGATGTCAACCAACAAACTAACACTTAACATAGAAAAGACCTACTACATCTTATTTGGAAGCAAATCTACAAATGCAGTTCGGCTTCAGATAGACAATGTAAACATTAGCAATAAAAATGATGGAAAGTTTCTTGGCCTATTCCTAGGCAAGAGACTCAACTTCAGCACCCACATACAACACATAACTAAGAAAGTCTCTAAAACAGTTGGTATACTCTCCAAAATCAGATATTATGTACCTAACTCTGCTCTCATCTCTTTATATTATGCACTAATCTATCCCTATCTTAATTATGGTATCTGTCCATGGGGTTCAACCACTGCAAACCACCTCAAGTCCATCATCACCCAACAAAACTCTGCTATCAGAATAATAACAAATTCTGCTTTCAAACAACTCTCAGCCCCCTTGTTTAACTCCCTAAACATGCTAAACATAATCTCGCTCCACAAATTCTCTTGTGTCAACTACATTTACAAAACCTTGTTCTTAAATGCAAATCCTGCTCTGAAACTCTCCCTGGACAAATGTAATAGGACCCATTATCACCACACCAGAAATAAATATCTCTTTGATATCCACAGAGTCAAACTTAATCTGTGTAAACACTCTATGCAAATAAAGGGACCCAGTCTATGGAACTCACTCCCTATTGAATTGAAAAGCTGTCCAACTTTTGCGTCATTCAAAAACAATACTAAAAAGTACCTAATTTCATGTTTATAAATTTTTGTATCTTTTGCTTTAAAATTGCACTGTATCTATTGCTACCCAATCTCCCAATCTTTATGTACCCAATCGGAACAACTTTACCATTGTGATCATTGCTGTCTTCTTATATGTGCTATCAATCTGCTGTATGGTGTCTATTATTCTTGTTTAAATTACCAATCAAGCTGTCAATGTAATCAATCAGAGCTTTAATATACCAATGTGCTTTAATATACTTACTAATCTCTCTCATCTCATTTTTTTTCATGCAATGTATTTGTTATCATTTTATTAATACTGCTAGAATTTACCTACTTAAAATTATCTGTTAGATTAAGGACCTGCCCGAAACGCTGCGCATACCAGTGGCTTTACAAGATTGTAAATACTATGCTATGTATTCTCACAAACCCAGTGTACCTTCTTGTATATAAATAAATAAATAAATAAATAAAGTACCTTCTTGTGCCCAACGTAGTCTCTACATCAGCTAAACCATAACTAAGTAGCACTTAATTCCTTGTGATTATTAATTCAAGTACAGCAGTTTAGTGCACAATATAGTAAAATAAAGTGGAAAATTTAATGAACTATACTATAATAATTCAATAATTAATAATATAAGCAAAAAATAAAGCTTCAATAATAATATGTAATCTAGGTAATAATTACATTTTAAATTAATAATATATAAAAAAATTAATGTTACAGTATTAAATGATGTAAGCAAAAACTTCAAACTTTAATAATTAAATATCATAGCAAAAATTAAAGCTCAATAATTAATAAACAAGTGTTTGGTTAACACTAATCATTAAACTATGCTTCACACGTGAACAGACCCGCTAGGCTACAGAAAGTCCTCCACGGACGCGAATACTCAGTGCCTATACAAAAATAGACAGGTGTTTGTGTGTACATAACTTACATATTTACACAATTACCTGAACACTGCCATTATGAGCTGCTCGTCGTGAGTGAGGGTGTGGGCGGGGGCGGCGGCCAGCTCACACACCAGCCGAAGAACACACCCGTCAGCGTCCTCCTCTCTCAACACTCTGAACTGCTCCTCCTCCTCCTGCAGGAGGGACCCGCTCGCCACCTCCAGGGTGCCGGGGACCGGCCCAACACTCTGATGGAGAGACGCCTGGACGTTGGACTCTTGTACGTATTTATAAGGACAGTTGCACACACACATATATATACAAACGGATGTATTCTTATTGAAGCCTAAACAAAATAAAAAGTTAAATTTTGTCAAAACATCTTAATTTTGTTTGATTTCGAACTTGTGGCGATTGAAAAGGTTAGCAGACTTCTAGATGTTACCACTGCTAGGCTCAGCTACAAGTACCTCTGGGAGTTTGCAATATCTGATGATGTAGAGTTGACCAAATGTAAATTCTGTCAGCAGAACTATTAGCATACTTTACGTCATTATATAATGGGATATGAAAAAATTGCGGAATTCAGAGATAACACCATCAACGGAGTCCAAGAAATGTGTAAGTACTTAATTCATAATGATCTTAGCGAAGTATCCAAAATCTGCTTACTGTAGGTGCAGCATGCACATGACTGTAAAGCTGCCGCCCAGTTGAGTGGATGTGGAGAAAGATTAGTAACTGCGTAACTCACAATAAGTGTAAAGTGCCTTGTATAGTGACTATTTATGAACCTCATTTTGAATCACGTGTTTTAAAAAGATTATTGATATGTATTTGTGAACACGGCTGTGTATATATATGTACATGTGAATGTAACATTATTAATTATGTAACTAGCTTTACAAGATTGTCACTTGCTAAGCTAAACGAACTATGTGGTTCAGTTCCAGAACCGATTATGTACATTTGTAACCCTTTCCACCATTGCCCTCGGGATGGGTATGGGGTGTATAATAAAGAAAAAATTGATTGGCGATTCAGAATTTGCACATAATACCCAAAATTTATATACGAATTTCTTTACTATAATACCTCAGTCGTTTGGAATTATTATTTGTTATGGTATGGTATTTCACAACATGTAAATTAATTTTATTGCATACTTAGTACTATGCTCTTTTTTCTCTTAATTTACAAAATTTACTTTCGAATTTAATCGCTTTGATTCACTGTTCTTTTAAGTCGCTGCATGTTCAGAGTTCACAGGACATCCGACTAGTTTAAATGTACATATTTTAGGTAAAGAAAGTAATCCCAAGAAAGTTTCCTTTAGTAAGACCACAACCTGGACACATTCGATGCTGTGTTGCAGGTCTAAGACATACATGCTTGAAGAACAATTTGATATTGTATAGAGATAACCAGTGTCTGATAAATAGACAAATACGGCAAGACCCAAAGACGAACAATATTTTCGTAAACGTCCAAATAGTTAGGTAAAGGTCTGAGATGATTCACATATGCGAAGATAATGATATAACATAAAAACATAATTAATTATGAAATAAAATAATTATCAAGTTATCAGGCCGCCCGGACCCAAAGTGCGCAGGATCCCACCTTTGTGTCACGCTTGCCTCTCCTGTAGTGGTCATCGAAGTAGCTAGCCGGGACGATGTAGAAGGCTGGAGGTCCGCCGCCGGTGTAGTGGGAAGGGCCGTAGCTGGGCCGGGAGTCGTAGCCAGAATCAGCCAAGTCACGGAAAGGAGAGCCTAGACTAGGCAGACCTTCGGAGTTCTTCGACCCTAAGACACCTTTTTTCAGCTTGGCCAATCCAATTAATTTAAGAACCTGAATGGGATAAAATCAAGCTAAATAAACTTATAGTATTAAACACACTATGCCCAGTAATTCCGTGAACAAGAAGCATTAAGGAAGGTTGATGTTGGGTCAAGTTCTCAGCAGGACCAAGACGTTGGAGCTTACCTTAAGAGCGGCGAGGTCGAGGGTGCCTTCACTCTCCGGCAGCAGGACCACCACTGCGCACACCACCAGCATCACAGCCCGCATCCTGAGCTGTGGAAGCTGCAGCATTAGTTACTGTGCCACACAAGGTGACAAGAGCTACATTGGTTACTGTGCTACACAAGGTGACATGAGCTACATTAGTTTCTGTGCAACAGAAGGTGACAAGAGCTACAACATTAATTACTGTACCACACAAGGTGACAAGAGCTGTAGCATTAGTTACTGTACCACACAAGGTGAGAAAAGCTTCACCATTAATACGGAGCCACACAAGGTGTCATGAGCTGTGAACACCGTAGAGGCACCTTCAACAGTTAAGGATATATAAATGTCTACAACCAAACTGTTAAATAGTCAGTTTGTGGATACATGTTTGTTGATTTGGGATTAAATTAGTTTTGTATATAATATTAATATTTCAATTGTCGATAGTAAATTATAAAAATAATCAGATCTTCAAATGGTAAATATGTGAGGCACTGAGACAGCTTGGCCCCGGCCTACAAGCGGCACTATGACCACAATGTAGGAACTTACGAGGCACTGAGACAGCTTGGCCCCGGCCCACAAGCGGCAATGTGACCACAGTGTAGGAACGTACGAGGCACTGAGATAGCTTGGCCCCGGCCCACAAGCGGCACTGAGACCACAGTGTAGGAACGTACGAGGCACTGAGATAGCTTGGCCTCGGCCCACAAGCGGCACTGAGACCACAGTGTAGGAACGTACGAGGCACTGAGACAGCTTGGCCCCGGCCTACAAGGGGCACTGTGACCACAGTGTAGGAACGTACGAGGAACTGAGACAACTTGGCCCCGGCCTACAAGCGGCACTGAGACCACAGTGTAGCCAAGACTGCAACAGTGTACGGACGAGGCGGTAACTAGAGATTGTAGCGTAATTAACACTTCAACATATTAAATAGTTTGTGCTTTATCATCTTGGTGAAGAGGACGTCACAGCTTGTGGTCAACACTAGACACTTTTCATACATCATTCTTACCGCTACTAGCCTTGAGAAGCGGGATTAACATCACCAATATTAAATAATTCTCTTTTATCGTTAATAACAAATTTCAAAGTCATTCTGCAACAAAGTAATATGACATTTTCACATTTTCTGGCACAAACATCAGAGTCTTTAACAAAGGAATGTAGAGAAACTGTTGACTACTTCCGTCAGTACAGGAGCGCTTGAGACCTTCAGGAGGACATGGACGCGGTCAAATTGATAACAATCATGCCATTTCAAATGATTATTTCAGTACATTTTTCTATTTTCAATGTCCGAGTCATCACTTCTAGAGGGAGACGCTTCAGGGCCAGTCACTTGACTTACGTTTAGAGGAGTAGAATGTGAAGGAAACGATGGCTCTAGTCGCACTGAGGACCAGGAGACCCCGCCTGCCTTTATGTACTCTTGAATCACTCCTCTGCCTGGCCTCCCCCCTGCACACACACCCATACCCGCCCCCATACCCTCCCTGTCCCCCTTCCCCCTCACTCCATACCCTCCCTGTTCCTCCCCCCCCCCCCCCCACCTTCCCTTGACTCTGAGACCATGTTAACCATCTCACAAATCTCTACTCCTATGGAACAACTTCCTCCATCAGCAGAAAGACCACCAAGAAGAGGAAACGAGAATGGAAGGAAGAAAGTGAGCTTCGAGGCAATGTACACAAACATAGATGGAATTTCAAATAAAACAAGTGAACTTGCAGAATGGGCACAAGAAGAAACCCCAGACATAATAGCGCTCACTGAAACAAAGTTAGTAAAAAACATAACAAATGCAGTGTTTCCGCAGGAATACTATGTAGCAAGGAAAGAGAGGGACGGAAGAGGTGGAGGTGGAGTAGCTTTCCTGATAAGAAAAGACTGAAGTTTTGAGGAGATCGTTATCTATTGCTGTGAAGGTTTTAGTGACTACATAACAGGTACCATAGCAATTGGAGGACACAGACTTATGGTAGTAGTCATATATATAACCCCCGACGAAGTGGCAGAAGACCCAGACAGGTATATGATAGAAACAGCATGACTACCATAACATAATAGAGAGAGCAGCTTCTGTTGCTAGTAGGGACGGATCCAGACTTTTAATCATGAGAGACTTCAACCACGGGAAGATAGATTGGGAGAACAGAGACCCATATGGAGGATCAAACACATTGAGAGCTAAGCTGCTGGATGTGGGAACAAGAAATTTTCTAAGCCAATACATCAAGGAACCGACAAGAATGAGAGGAGAAGAGGATCCAACCAAACTTGATCCGATATTCACCCTCAATGAGTCGGATTCCAAGGGGGTTTGGAAGCTCCCTTGGGATTGAGTGATCACAGTGTACTGATATTTGAGTACATGGTAGAGTTAGAAGTAATCTCACCCCAAAAATAACTAGAAAACAAGGGGCTGGCATACCGAAAGGGAAATTACGAAGAGATGAGAAAATTCCAAAGAGAAATACCATGGGACACAGAACTCCAAAATAAGACCGTAAAAGACAGGAGTAAGCGGGAAGGCCCTAGCATTAGTAAGGAACTATCTACCAGGAAGGAGTCAGAAAGTAACGGTAAGGGGCGTGAAGTCAGACTGACGAACAGTAACGAGAGGAGTATCTCAAGAGTCGGTGCTGGGACGAGTTCTATTTGATATATACGTAATGAAATGTTTACAGGAGTAGAATCCTATATGTCGATGTTTGCGAATGACGCAAAAATGAATGAGAAGAGTTGTGACAGATGAGGATTGTAAGATCCTCGAAGAGGACTTGAACAGGTTGCAGAGATGGTCAGAGAAATAGCTACTGAAATTCAACACGAGTAAATGTAAATTTTTGGAAATGGGATTAGGTGACAGGGGACCAAAGGGGCAGTACACATTGAAGGGAAACTACATGCCTGTGACGATTCGAGAAAGAGACCTGGGCGTGGATGTATCAACTAATCTATCTCCTGAAGCACATATAAATTGGATAACGACAGGAGCGTACTCTACACTGGCGAAAGTTAGAACATCATTCAGAAACTTAACTGAGGAGGCTTTTAGGGCGCTTTACACTGCCTACGTGAGACCAGTCTTAGAGTATGCCGCGCCATCATGGAAAACCCCCCCCCCCCACCTGAAGAAACACATAAGAAAACTGTTAAAGGTTCAGAAGTTTGCGATGAGGCTTGTCCCAGAGTTACGAGGGATGGGATATGAAGAGCGCCTGAAGGAACTGAACCTTACGACAATAGAAAAAAGAAGGGAGAGGGGGGATATGATAGGAACGTATAAAATACTTACGGGGGACTGACAATGTGGAAATAGACGAAATGTTCACACGGAATAATAACAGAACGAGGGGACATGGGTGGAAGCTGGAAACTCAGATGAGTCACAGAGATATTAGGAAGTTTTCCTTTAGCGTGAGAGTAGTGGAAAAATGGAATGCACTTAAGGAGCAGGTTGTGGAAGCTAATTCTACTTATAATTTTGTAACTAAGTACTGGTGGCTGAGCGGACAGAACACTGGACGCGTGATCCTGTGGTCCCGGGTTCGATCCCGGGCGCGGCGAGAAACAATGGGCAGAGTTTCTCTCACCCTGATGTCCCTGTGACCTAGCAGTAAATAGGTACCTGGGAGTTAGTCACCTGTCACGGGCTGCTTCCTGGGGATGGAGGCCTAGTCGAGGACCGGGCCGCGGGGACACTAAAGCCCCGAAATCATCTCAAGATAACCTCAAGTTAGATATGATAGGGAAATGGGACCGGAGTCATTGCTGTAAACAACTGATGGCTAGAGAGGCGGGATCCAAGAGTCAATGCTCGATCCTGCAGGCACAAATAGGCGAGTAAAAATACACACACACACACACACACACACACACACACACACACACACACACACACACACACACACACACACACACATACAGCATGGACTCCATGCTGGAGTGTACGGCTCCAGCATGGAGTCCATATCTAGTCAAGCATAAGACTAAACTGGAAAAAGTTCAAAGGTTTGCCACCAGACTAGTACCCGAGCTGAGAGGTATAAGCTACGAGGAGAGACTACGGGAATTAAACCTCACTTCGTTGGAAGACAGAAGAGTTAGGGGGGACATGATCACCACATTCAAGATTCTCAAGGGAATCGACAGGGTAGATAAAGACAGGCTATTTAACACAAGGGGCACACGCACTAGGGGACACAGGTGGAAACTGAGTGCCCAAATGAGCCACAGAGATATTAGAAAGAACTTGTTTAGCGTCAGAGTGGTTGACAAATGGAATGTATTAGGAAGTGATGTGGTGGAGGCTGACTCCATACACAGTTTGAAGTGTAGATATGATAGAGCCCAGTAGGCTCAGGAACCTGTACACCTGTTGATTGACGGTTGAGAGGCGGGACCAAAGAGCTAGAGCTCAAACCCTGCAAGCACAATTAGGTGAGTACACAGTGACGCCCCTACGCATATTTCCCTCAAAATTCTTGCCTGTTGTCCCTTCCTCTCCGTCCAAAGGGTTACCCGCTGCCTTTCACTTCTGGTTCATCCCGCAGGTAACAATAATGTGTCCCTCTTCCTGGGAGAGTTCGACCCATCATACCCTCCCTGAGGTCAGCTACATCAGTGTTGCCTTTTAGATTTTCTACATCTAGACTCCAGGTGATTTCAGTTGCGTCTGGATGTTAGAAAAGACTTTTTCAGCTATCAGATGTATATCTAGATGGTTTTATTAGAATCTTGGATGTTTTAGATTTTACTAAATTTGTACCTGAACATTTATTTGCAAGTTTTCGCGTGTCCTATCGTAGGGTCATCTTTTCTTCTTTTTTTTAATGGTCGATTTGTTCTTTCTGTATAAAGCAAGTGATCCCTTGATTGTTTCAAGCGTAGGTCAGACATATGTACGAAAGAGATTGGGTCGATATTTATAGGAGCTGCCTTGTATGGGCCAATAGATCTTCTGCATTTACCTTCATTCTTATGTTCTTATGATCTTAAGTAGCATCACTGATCTTCTCACGAGGAAACGGTTATAACGAAAAAAGACTCGAACCCATACTCCCAGGAGCAACGCAACTGGTATGTACAAGACGCCTTAATCCACTTGACCATCACGACCGGACAAAATGAGGTGATAGCCGAGGCTATTTGAACCACCCCACCGCCGGCACTCGGATAGTAATCTTGGGCATAGCATTTTACCAAATCACCTCATTCTTTGGGGCACACGTGAGGAACACAAATGCGAACAAGCCTGAATGGTCCCCAGGACAATATGCAACTGAAAACTCACACCCCAGAAGTGACTCGAACCCATACTCCCAGGAGCAACGCAACTGGTATGTACAAGACGCCTTAATCCACTTGACCATCACGACCGGACAAAATGAGGTGATAGCCGAGGCTATTTGAACCACCCCACCGCCGGCACTCGGATAGTAATCTTGGGCATAGCATTTTACCAAATCACCTCATTCTTTGGGGCACACGTGAGGAACACAAATGCGAACAAGCCTGAATGGTCCCCAGGACAATATGCAACTGAAAACTCACACCCCAGAAGTGACTCGAACCCATACTCCCAGGAGCAACGCAACTGGTATGTACAAGACGCCTTAATCCATTCAGGTTTGTTCGCATTTGTGTTCGCCTACTATGCAAGCCCCGATTTGCCTAATAAACCAAGTTTTCCTGAATTTATATATTTGTCTAATTTTGTTCTTAGGAAATTATATGGCTATGCATGCATTTCACTATGCATGAGCCTTGCATCTATGATGAGTCACAGTTACTGTGGTGAGCCATATATATATATATATATATATATATATATATATATATATATATATATATATATATATATATATATACATATATATATTCTTCGTTATTGAAGAAGCCTACTCATGAGAAACTCTCCAGACACAAAACAGAACGCTTTAAAAGAGACTAACGTCGTCTATGCCTTCAAATGCCCTCTTGGGGACTGTAAGCTCCAAAAAACCCAGTATATAGGCAAGACAACAACATCTCTTTCTAGGCGTTTAACGATGCATAAGCAACAGGGCTCCATTAAGGAACATATAATCTCTTCCCACAACCAAACCATCGCCAGAGAAATCCTAGTAAACAACACAGAAATCATCGATAGATACAGCGATAGCAGGCGGCTTGACGTTTGCGAGGCACTACACATCAAGAAGTCAACACCAGCAATCAACAGCCAATTAATGCACAACTATATTCTACCCACCTCAAGACTCCGCTCCAATATAGAAGCATCAAGAAATATGGACCAATAGGCTTTCTACAAACACTTCTATTCAATACCCATTGTTTCGTATTCTGTCTTGTGTTGATGAAATTAATACCCTATTAATGCCACCTCACCCCATCCACCTCACTCAAATGTAGATATAAAATCGGAGATGCGTAAGTTCTATTCAGTTGTGTATTTGTAAGTCTTTGAAAATGTAATAAGTTTTACGAAACGCGCTCGTGTCGCGTCAGACTAGAAATAAAAATGAATTTTGGAGAATTGATTTTTGATTTACCCTTACAGTGAAAAGAAATGTACGAAAGATTGAGAAAATTCGTGTTAGAATTATTAGTCTTACTTTTTCGGTCATATTTAATAATATATATACATATATATATATATATATATATATATATATATATATATATATATATATATATATATATATATATATATATATATATATATATATATATATATATATATATATATATATATATATATATATATATATGTGTGTGTGTGTGTGTGTGTGTGTGTGTGTGTGTGTGTGTGTGTGTGTGTGTGTGTGTGTGTGTGTGTGTGTGTGTGTGTGTGTGTGTGTATGCACTTTCGAATGTATAGCATATGCTCGTATGCGTATATTTGTATGTGTAGGTATGCATATCACATGCTCGAATGTGTACATCTGTATGTGTGGGTATGTATAACCTATGATCCCATGTGTATTTTTATATGTATGTATAGCATATGCTGTTATGTGTATATTTGTATGTGTAGGTATGTATAGCACATGATCGGATGTGTATATTTATATGTAGCTAAGTATTGCGTACACACGTATGTGTATTTTTTGATGCATAGATAATATATACTTGGGCCTGTGTGTATTCACCTAGTTGTGCTTGAGGGGGTTCAGCTCTGCTCTTTCGGCCCGCCTCTCAACTGTCAATCAACGGTTTCTACTACTACTATTTACTACTATTATACTGCATGTATAACATACACTTGCATGTGCATGTGTGTAGGTGCATCTTCCATAACCTGTGTACCGGTGGGGCCCGCTGCCGGAGAGAGAGAGAGTTGTCGGGGCCGTGGGGGAACGGTTTTTTACCACGCGTCTGTCTCTCTTCTAGGAAGGGACAGAAAGCCAGGGATAATCGCTATACCTGGCCGTCCTCACTCTCTCTGCTTCACAAGGTAACGCCTGGGGTTTCCAGGACCCAGCGCTGGTTACCCTCTTACATTCTGGACGCAACTTTCACCAGCCTGGAATCATGTCAACATCCAGTCCAACCTTGACGGTGTGAATATCTCTCTCTCTCTCTCTCTCTCTCTCTCTCTCTCTCTCTCTCTCTCTCTCTCTCTCTCTCTCTCTCTCTCTCTCTCTCTCTCTCTCTCTCTCTCTCTCTCTCTCTCTCTCTCTCTCTCTCTCTCTCTCTCTCTCTCTCTCTCTCTCTCACTCTCTCTCTCTCTCTCTCTCTCTCTCTCTCTCTCTCTCTCTCTCTCTCTCTCTCTCTCTCTCTCTCTCTCTCTCTCTCTCTCTCTCTCTCTCTCTCTCTCTCTCTCTCTCTCTCTGTATACCACAAGATTTGTCATCGTCGTGCGTACTTGTTTAACTGCTAGGTAACCAGAGGCATCAAGTGAAAGGAAGCGTGGCTGGCCGTGTTCTGTCTTACCTGAATATTGATCTGGGTCTATCAATTGTGAGACAAGGACGTAAGCCACTCTGTATTATTATTATCTATGCTTACAGTTATCTTATTCCCTATATCATTTATTCACAGACAAGAAACATGCAATGAATTAACCACATAATAAAAACAGTTGCTCCTGTCACTTCATTAAAACCTCATCAGGTTTGCAACGATACCCTCAGAGCAGAGACATAGCCAGTATATCAAAGTTGCTCCTCTCATATATTCGCTTTCTCTAAAACAAAACATTACGTTTTCTGTCTTTCGAGCGAGATGAATTCCATCATGGACTAACCTGAGCAGACTGAGGTCATTAACATATCAAGAACTACAGAAAAAAATCCGTCAGTTGGAGGAATTGAAATTCACACTGGTTATTTCGTCTATGGATCATCCAATAAGGTCAACAGACTTCTGGCCTTTACTGCTGTATAGGCTTAAGCTCGGGTACAAGCACCTTTGGGAGTGTCCACCACCTTCTGAATTAGATGTGATTATATATCAACTTTGTTAGCATAAACTATTATATAAACTACCAAACATACATACAGTGTAAACTATTCCCACACCTTACGTAACTATGTAATATAATGTGACAAAATCAAATTTCAAAGATAAATTATATTACACATGATCATGAAATGTGTAAATATTTCATATAAAATATTGTAAGTATGATACAGGAAGTTCATGCATATAACTGTGAACTTGCTGGAGCTGCCCATGGACGAGAGTGTGAGGTGCAGGGTTAGTAACTGTGTAACTGGCTCACCATAGATGTAAATTGCTCGGCTTAGAGACTGTTGTGGTCTAGTTTTTGAGCCAATTTGCAGTCTCCGTGGTGTAGTGGTAAGACACTCGCCTGGCGTTCCGCGAGCGCTTGGTCATGGGTTCGTATCCTGGCCGGGGAGGATTTACTGGGCGCAAATCCTTAACTGTAGCCTCTGTTTAACTCAACAGTAAAATGTGTACTTGGTTGTAACAACGATTCTTCGCGGCGGGGATCGTATTCCAGGGACCTGCCCGAAACGCTACGCGTACTAGTGGCTGTACAAGAATGTAACAACTCTTCTATATATCTAAAAAAGAAAAAAAATTGTGGTAATTACTGCTGTGTTACAATTTTTACTAATTACTTTTGTGCTAATTACTTATTGTGTTAAAAAAGTACCTAATTTAATCCACATAGTTTCCTACCTTGTGCTTCCAACTCACACCTTTATCTTGTGATAAAGTGATGCCCACCTCCCCAATATTAGTACTTAAGACATATATCTTCACCAGTTTAATCACCTGTCAATTTATATTGTAATTATATGTTGATATTAAACTTTACTACAATGTACCTTCTCACCTTACCCGATATGTTCGATTAAGGACCTGGCCGAAACGCTATTCCTGTTAGTGACTTTGCAAGAATGTAAAAATACCAATCATATGTAACCTCACAATCCCATTGTACCTTCGTGCGAATAAAAATTATTATTATTTTTATTATTATTATTATTATTATTAATTACCTAAATGCCACTATCTAATGGCCTCGACGAGGACAGAAAGCAAGCGGCTTGTCACAGTCACCCCCCTACCCTTTTTTCCGATGACTTTATCGAGGTGGATTGTGAATTTCAGCAGTGTTTTGGGATTTACGGCTTCGGCGGTTCTAAGGGTTCGAAACCCTGTGGGTGAAAAAGCAGCTCATGTTTTCAGCTCTACATTGTAGTTTGTTGAGCACGAAACGGTTGCTCTTTGTTTGTGTTACATCTGAACTTTCATGAAGCGGTCTGGACCAGTAGGTCCGGCCTCGCGAATCTGCTCGCATTTTTGTAAACGGTAACCACCGTTTTTTTTTCAAACGGTGGTTACCGTTTGAAAAAAAATTCAGACAAAGGACTACCAGTAAATGTAGTATTCATGTACATCGCTAAAGCTTTTTTTTACTAATAATCCATTGTGTCAGGGGGCAGGCAGGCAGAGTGTTACACATAGAAATCACAACTGCGTGATGCATCAAATGAACAAATGCACAAGGGCCGTGACGAGGATTCGAACCTGCGTTCGAATCTCTCTCGGACGCAGGTTCGAATCCTCGTCACGGCCCTTGTGGATTTGTTCAGGCAGAGTGTGTTTATATACTTTAGGCTGTATCGAGGTTACCCCATCCCCCTGAGGTCGAATTACAGACTTCCCGCTTTAAGATGCCACCCCACAACAAGCTGATTATAACTCCTCGGTACCTACTTGCTGCTAGGTGAACACAGACATTATGTGATAGGAAATGTGCCTAACCATTTATTTTGATAAGGTTCCACGTGAAAGACTAGCAAGGGAATTACAGGCCCACGGAATAAATGGTTGAATGCTATAATGGAAAAAGCAATGGTTACAACAAACAAAAACAAAGGCTCGTCTTAACGGAAATGAATGTGACTGGAGAAATGTGGTAAGTGGGGTACGACAGGAGTCCATTTTGGG
Source organism: Procambarus clarkii (assembly GCF_040958095.1). Taxonomy (NCBI): domain Eukaryota; kingdom Metazoa; phylum Arthropoda; class Malacostraca; order Decapoda; family Cambaridae; genus Procambarus; species Procambarus clarkii. Next base: position 28,320,323 of record NC_091218.1, on the reverse strand, counting down.
GCCAACCCTATTTGTCATATACATCAGTGACATAGATACGAATATTACAAACCACATCATCAGATTGGCTGAGGTCAATAAGATAAAGTAGGAAGTGAAAATGACATTGAGACTTTACAAAGAGATTTAGATGAACTTCACAAATGATCGGATGACTGGCAAATGCTTTTAATATCGAGAAATGTAAGACTTACATGTGGGCCCCAACATTGCACATCATAACTACTAAATCAACAACATTACCTTGTAGTAGATTACAGAAGAAAAATACCTTGGAATCAGAAGCAATTAATCACTGAAAGTTGCACAAGTGGGGAGGGAAGGTTATCTTGAGATGATTTCGGGGCTTTAGTGTCCCCGCCGCCCGGTCCTCGACCAGTCCTCCACCCCCAGGAAGCAGCCCGTGACAGCTGACTAACATCCAGGTACCTATTTTACTGCTAGGTAACAAGGGCATAGGGTGAAAGAAACTCTGCCCATTGTTTCTCGCCGGCGCCCGGGATTGAACCCGGGACCACAGGATCACAAGTCCAGCGTGCTGTCCGTTCGGCCGACCGGCTCCGAAAGGGAACTATCAAGGGAAAGCGCCAAGCCATTACGAAGGTGTTAGGATGAAGCTTTGGAGGGGACGGGGGAGAAAGAATGGTGCCCAATTATTAGCACGGTCGGGGATTGAACGCCGACCTGCATGAAGCGAAACCGTCCAGCTCAAGTGGTCAGGCTGCACAAGTGGGAGCTGTAGTAAAGAAAAGTCAACCAAACTCTAAGAATAGTCAAGCGAACCATTGTCTTCCAGGAAAAGAAGGTAGTTATTCAATTGTATAAATTCCTTCTGCGCTTTCCCCCCCCCCCCCCCTTATAGATTATTGTATGTACATGGAGGCCTCATTTTCAGAAAGACATATCTGCTTTAGAGAAAGTGCAACACCGGGCAACAAAAATCATTCCAGAAAAAAAGTCGATTCTCACACCAGGAACGGTTGAGGGCCACAGGGCTAATCACACTGCAAACAAGTATAACTAGCTTCTCGAAACATAAATTCGATGAAACAATTACTCTGATCTTCCTGCACCATCTGGTCGAGTCAGAAACCTATATCTGACAAGATTCCCTCAGGATCTTGTGCCTGTTGCACCAGGCATATTCCGTTGTTGATAACATTACAAACCTTGTCTCCTGTTGAGATATTTTAATGGAGAAGATTAGGTAACAATTCGACTAAAAGAGAGAAAATTGAATAAAAGTATTAAAGTAAGCACTTGTTTCCTGAAAGTAACCGTTTCCTGGGTGTTGGGAGGTCGCGTGTTGCTGATATCACTCCGCCCGTGAAACTAGTACCGAGAGTCGGTTTATTTTGGAGTATGTGTATATTGTATGTAGATCTTTAGTGAAGGAAACATGGACTAATTTACATAACCTACAAATAGATTACGGTTAAATGGGAATATATAGAAAGTGATCAGAGAGAAATGAGAGGTCTGGTATCAAGGGGCGAATGACGTGGCAAACCACGCAGACGCCGACGGGATTTGACGGAGAGAGGACGTGCTAACTGACAGCTTTGGGTTTAGAGGGCTACATTCTGCTGATACCCAGATAAGTCACAATGTTGTATTTATTCAAGTTACAGAAGATCCTGGAGTAGTTTGAGGTATTACCAAGTGGGATAAATAGACAGAGAGAGTAAAGGTTTCCTAATATATTCCGATGTGACTGATAAAGACTATGACATGTGTGGTAACTTAAACTTACGATTAAGAATACTTAAACTTACAAGTATTTAGGGTTACCATTATTGCTTATGTTCTTTGAGAAAGGGAAACCATATTGGTGATAGATTATTAATATATTCAAGGGGGAAGGTACATTTAGGGTAAGAAGAGTTTTCTCGTGAATATTTTACATGTTATGTATTTAATTTTTTTAATGTATATATATATATATATATACATATATATATATATATATACATATATATATATATACATATATATATATATATATATATATATATATATATATATATATATATATAAAGTTTTATTTGTGTTCCTCACGTGTGCCCCAAAGAATGAGGTGATTTGGTAAAATGCTATGCCCAAGATTACTATCCGAGTGCCGGCGGTGGGGTGGTTCAAATAGCTTAGGCTATCACCTCATTATGTCCGGTCGTGATGGTCAAGTGGATTAAGGCGTCTTGTACATACCAGTTGCGTTGCTTCTGGGAGTATGGGTTCGAGTCACTTCTGGGGTG